>NC_139220.1:292874933-292944933 GCF_055691185.1 Crinia signifera | reverse complement strand
CACAAGGAATAACTTCCCCATCAGCAACCTCATTTATCACAAGTATAGGAGAGGAAATTCGCTGAGACAGGGTAGGAATTGTCCACATAGCACGAGGAGGCCATCAGAGAGAGCTCATCTAGGGAACAGTACGAAGCCTTTTCAGTATGGGCTGTAGGTCCACAGCCTGGAGATATAGGACTGTCAATGGGAGTACAGGAGATAAAAAGGGCATCCCCCTGCACTGCAGCAATCTTGGCAAGGAGTCTATCAGCAGAGGCATAAATAACCTGTAGAATAAGCTGTACAGAGGCTGCCATGTCGAGTTGTATAGGAGATGCAACTGCACTTAGGGCATGTAGAGTAACCAATAAGCTGGTACACAAAAACACAAAAAGAAATGGTGGTGGCTAGCACACCACCAAGCTAATAGCTGTTTCTGTGAAGCAGATAGAGCACTCCCTCTCCCTAAAACATCAAGGATGACGGTGCCTGTGCGTCATCGTGTCTCAGCTCCTGAAGCTAAAATGGCTGCAATCCCCTCCTTACCTCTTCCCAATAAAGCAGGCTTCAGGTCTCTGTGTGGAAGGGGGCTCTTGGTGTAAAGCAGGGTGTCAGGTGTGCCTCCGTGGTTGATATGGAGAGTACCAGCAGATGTGTGCACCCCGGGCTGTAGCTCCAATGGTCCGCATCTCTGTACAGTATGCAGCAGCAGCAGCAAGATGGCGCCCACACAAGGTCATAGGCTGAGGACAGTGCGGCGGCTGTCTCCGCAGGCTGACAGTGCGCCACTTACAGCAGAGCCTCCACTTGGTTCCCGGATTGTGCCCGGCACCCTCACACACCCCTGGGAAGGGTGTGAAGTCAGTGAGCGCTTGTAGAAAGGCAGAGCAGGATAGATATAATGGAGAGCAGTAGGATTTAGCTGCCTTCTATGGCCCTTTGTACTCTCTTATGAGTATAACTCCATAGGCAATACTTGGATGGGTACCGCCGTTAAGAAAGTATAGTATCAAAATGCATGTAAGAATATTGATTTGTGCTTAATTTATATATTTAACCAATGTTTAACCAATACAATTTAAGCAGTAGTAGTGCCCATTTCATGTAATGCCCATGCTGCCAATGTTTAATGGTTGAAAATATTTAGCGATAATAATAGTGATGACATGTATACTTCGATGCATCAAGTCTCATGTCTCATTTCAAAAATAATTGCAATTACTTCTGTTTATAAGACAAACCTGTTCAAGGACAGCTAATATTTTAGACATCTAAAATAAAAAATAGAACAAATTATAATATGAGTATATCGACATTTACCTACTATATTATATAAATTAGCACACATTTTACATCATTACAAACTTTAGATCAAGCCAATTTCTTCATGAACTCAGTCACAGCAGTGACAGTCTCTGTAAAGCTGATCTGCACTGTTGCTGAGCTGCAGATGTAGGAGGGGCCAGAGCAACGTTGGAGTTCATTCACAGTTGTCACTGGTCCCAACTGCAGCAAGATTCCCTGTAACTTTTGGCATCAGGAACAAATGTGCACATTCGCCCGGCTAGCTCAGTCGGTAGAGCATGAGACTCTTAATCTCAGGGTCGTGGGTTCGAGCCCCACGTTGGGCGATTCATTTTTTAACTTTTAAACAATACACAAGTGTGTCTGGGCGCTGATCTCTTTGTCTAATTATATCTTTTTCAGTGCTGCCACTTCTGAAAGGGTTACTCAGCCCTTTAAATTGTGAAGACCAAAGAAAAATTCATGATGCGGTACTAGTGTGAAAGAGATTTTACTGTTTAATACTTTTTAAGAAACATTTAATATTACAAAACAAAATTAGTACATTTGCATTGGCCACTGACAATAATGAAATAAAAAAACATGATTGGTGTATCAAAAATCTAATATTGATCTTTGTGCTGCCAGACAAAACTCACACTTAAATTTAATGAGCTGAATCTCTTATGCTGTGTACACACGGTGAGATTTGACATTAAATACCTCCCAACTCTGCCAGGTCTGCAGGCGGGACGCTGCTGCTGCGCGCCGGAGGCGCGTTGAAATTTTCGGGGGTGTGGCCTAATTTGGGGGCATGGCCTATACTCGCGGCTCTCCCACGAGGCCACGCCCCCATTTTGCCGCTATGGGGGCATGACCAAGAGGCTCTGTGAGCCTCTAGCCATGCCCCCAGCCCCCTGGCTGCGGGAATAGACGCTGTGCGCATGCGCACAGCGTTTATTCCCCGCTGCTTAGCAGCTGACAGGGGGGACTCCCAACAGCCCCCTCACACCGCGGGACACTGCCGCCCGCGGGTGGGACAGCGGGACAGGCCCTGATAATCGGGACTGTCCCGCTAAAATCGGGACTGTTGGGAGGTATGCATTAGATTTTGACTATATAGTCAAAATGGTATTCATATTGTATGCAGATCGCACAGGTTTTTTACCTTGTGATCCCAATGCGCGCTTCCGTGACAGCACAAATTGAAACCCAGATAGACAGGGCAGCAATAACTATATAGTGCAAATCTAATGGTGTGTACACACAGTGAGATTCCCTTGCTATTCGACTTAAGATTCGAGTGCTATGCAATCTTTGCTAACTCTGTACTATTTTTGCAAGTTGAAAGAGATAAGATGGTTAGCATAGCGAGTTACAGATAACCATGTGTGGTTAATATTTCTTCTCAATAAGCATTCGTTTTGTTAGTGAGTAACAGAGTGTATGCTAAGTTTCAAAAAAGCCTGGCCCAGTCTGTATACATACAACAATGCTGTAGGCAATTGCATAACAAAAGCGGGGCGGACATATTGTGATGGTCAGTTTTCATTAGCAGCAGGAGCCGGGACAGCAGGGGGGGGGGGGGGGTTGCGCTGTAGGCAGAGTTTTTGCCTTGGGTACTAAGAAACCTTGCACCAGCACTGGCCACACACTCCAATGCCTCTGACAATATGGTGCACACCGCAAAAGCCCTGACAAAATGCCACACATTGTAATGCCCCTGACTCAATATGCTGCACACTGAAATGCCCCTGACTCAAGATGTCTCACCGCAATGCCCATGACACAATATGCCGCACACTGCAATGCCCCAGAAACATGCCGCACACTGTAATGCCCATGACACATTATAATACACACAATAACCCTGATAATTTGCCACACACCACAATTCTCCTGACAATATGGCGCACACCGTAATGCCTCTGCCAATATGCCACAAACCGCAATGCCCTTGACACATGCCACACACTGTAATGCTCCTGACACATTATGCTCCACACCACAATGCCTCTGAAACAATATGCCACACACTGTGTCCCTAAGTAAGGCTTCTAATTCATTTTAAATTACCTGCTTGTTGCCAGGGGTGCAATGCTCATTACCACGGGTGAATACTCATTACCAGGGGTAAGTGCTCATTGCCAAGGGTTAATGCTCCTTGCCAAGGGTTAATGCTCCTTGCCAGGGGTTAATGCTCATTGTGGAGAATGCTCATTCTCCATGTGGCAATCAGGGTGGCATCAGCACTAAGCAGTGCCATCTTTATCATTGGGCTTAATGTGCAGTTGATCAGGGGCCCACCCCAATAAGGGAGATGGCACTGCCCTGGGGAGCTGCTGTGGCGGGCAGTGAGGTCCGGGCAGCAGGGTATGGGAGCTGCCTTGTAGCGCTATTTGCCGGGTGAAAAGGCGAGAAGCACTGCTGAATTTAAAAAGATTGGCCGGACACTGATTGGCTGAGAGAAATCAGCATATCAGCGCCTGGCCAGTCTTTTCAAATTCAGCAACGATTCCTGCCAGCCACCCGGCAAATAGCGCAACCTGTGCAGTGGCGTCTGGCCATCAGCGTCCAGGCAGTAGGGAACCAGGCAGTGGCTGCTGGGAGCTTGTAGCGGCTATTTGCCAGACGGCAGACGGGAAGCGCTGCTGAAATAGCCAATCAGCGTCCAACCAGTCTTTTCAAATTCAGCAGCGCTTCCGCCCGCCGCCCGGCAAATAGCGCTACAATTCAGCTCACAGCCCCCGCTGTCTGCATGTAGGCGAAGTGAGGAGGGGGAAAGGGAGAGAGGGGGCCCACTGAATTATTTTGCCCAGGGGCCTGGGCAAATGTTAAAAAGGTCCTGGTACTAAGTATTCCCGTCACTTCTGGGTAATGCTGCAGAGCTGTGCAAATATGACCTCTAGCGTCTGTCTCCTCTGAGGCAGAGGAGTGTGACAGGCGGCCAGACAAAGGTGGAGCAGAGGAGTGGTTGAGCCACCCGAATGGCTGCGGCGAGCTACCGGAAGCTCGTGAGCAACAGGTTGGTGACCACGGCAGGGCCGAAACTAGGGTTTCCGGCGCCCGGGGCAAGGCAGTCATTTGGTGCCCCCCCCCCCCCCTTTCTGAAAGCATACCTCCCAACTTTTGAAGCTGCGTAGCCTGGATACTGCTGCTGCGCGCCGGAGGGGGGCGTGACCTAATTTGGGGCATGGCCTATACTCGCGGCTCTTCCGCGAGGCCACGCCCCCATTTTGCCGCTATGGACTCTCCCGATAAAATCGGGACTGTTGGGAGAAGGGGGACCGGACCAAATGACGCCTTGTCCCTGGCGCCGGAGACCCCCCCCCCTCCCCGCACAGTCCTCTCACCGCCACAGCTGCTGCCCTTCTCCTCCTCATCCCATGCTGCTGCTGTCACCCGCCGTCCGACTCAGCCATGTGCGTCCTGCTGTGAATGGCCGGGCTGGGTCACGTGGGGTGGCGGCGGACAGCTGGGTGTGGCTGACCGTGGTCTGTGCAGCTTCCTGCTCTCCGGGCTTCCTCGCTCAGCCTCCTCTCCTCCTTTCACGCCGCAGCATGTGAGGCAAGAATGGTGTAGCCGCTGTAGCGGCATCTTACTTTGACTCCGTCCGTCTCCTACTAGCGCTGCGGCGGGAAGCGCTGATGACTTCAAAAAGACTTGCCGGATGCTGATTGGTGACCACGGTACTAAAGAAACTGAGAAGTGCAGATTTTTATATACTGTATATCCAAATATAAGAGATTCAAGCAATGAGTTAGAACTGGAATAAAGTTTTAAAACCATCTCTCATCTCCTCTGTACAGGTACATGAATGCCATTTTCCAAAACCTGATGCTTTTCATTTAAAAGAACAGTCTGCAATGGAAATGTGTTTTGCTACTGGGAGCCTACAACATCCCCCACCTTTAATCAGATAAGCTGAGCAATGTGTGCAAACACCAACCCCTCCCCCTGTACCAGCTGACCTAACTTTCCTTTAAAATGGGAAATTTGGAGAAGCCTGGCCAAGGCTTGTCTGGCATCATCATCTGAAGCAAGCAATGAGTTAGAACTGGAGTTTGGACTGTATTTGGACATAAACCGAAACACTGCCACATTTTATTTTGCTTTTCCCAAATTACTATCTGTCTCCGCCTCTGAGCTGAGGAAAGCTATGTATTACACTTTGTTTTACTGTTTCTTTACCATGATCTTCATCATATACCTCTACCCCCACTGTATGCAAAGCCTGTATGCTGTTCCTTCACTGATTGCACACCCTGCCAGCAACAAGCTGGCAGGGTGTGTCAGCTTTGGAAGAAAAGTGGTTCATAAATACAAATATTATTATTACTGCTGCCTTTGAGCAGCATGATCAAGATGGCGCCGCTGATGGCTGCCTAGGAGCTGTGCAGCTCAGTCAAATATATTCCCTGTGTGATAACTGTACTGTCTGCTTGTATTGTTACCTACCTGGCTGTTTCAGCAACCAGTGGTGCCGCTGATGGCTGCCTAGGCACTGTTCAGCTTGGTGGGTATGTGTTCCCTGTGTGATAACTGTACTGTCTCTGCTTAATGTTACCTACCTGGCTGTAGCAGTGACCAGTGGCGCCGCTGATGGCTGCCTAGGCGCTGTGCAACTTGGTGGGCATGTGTTCCCCACATGTAATGTATGTAATGCCTTCCCCCCCCCCCCCCCCTTCATCCCTGCTTGATGCTGCACTGTAAATCCACAAAAAAGTCCTAGTGTGCGCAAGCATACATGGCCAATAAAGTTGATTCTATTCTATTCAGCATGCTATATTTAAGTGTGTTTTGTCTGGCGGCACTAACATCAATATTAGATATTAGGTACACCAATCATGGTTTTTAATTTCATTGTTGTCATCGGCCATTGCAAATGTACTTATTTTTATTTGTAATAATAAATGTTTCTTAAAAAATAACAAACATAAAAACTTCTTTGGAGTTTGCTTTTGATGTAAAGGTGGCCTGCAGTTCATAAATCTTTTATATTGTTTAAAGTGAAATATGTTTCATTTTGTAAATAGAACCATAAAGTACTTTATAGAGTTCTGTTAAAAATGTTACTCATTTTCTTCCAATAATAGTAAAAATAATTCAACATGTGCAAAATTTCGTGGGAAAATGTTATAGAAAACAAGTTCAAGGCCTCAGGAATTTAATGGCGAGTTGACTTCATTTTTAAAATATTCGGTAATTTACAAAGCAATGCCAGGCTGCTTTTGCCAGCCAAAATCACGGCAACGCTGCATCTTGCAGGTGCATTTCCTATTGTGAGAGGGGGTCACTATGTAGGAGCAGAGCCGTGGGTACACATTGTACTCCATTCCTGCAGACAGGTCCAAGCCAGGAATTTAGCAAACTCGCTTACGAATTGCAATTCCACATTTATAAGGACAGAATCTTACACCCAGTGGTGTAGCTAGGTGCCACGGCACCCGGAGCAAGGGCATGTTTCGTGCCCTGACATAATGCCAGTCTACTCTCTTGAAACTCCCCTAGTTCCACAGCTAACCACCTCATTGCTAAGTGGCACAGTAACACTGTCTGTGTGGATGATACTTCTCGTGGCATCTAGCTGGTCATCTAAAACCTTCCTTGGCTAGAAGCTAAAGTGTAACTAGGTGACAAGGGCAGTGGCGTAACTATAGTCCCGCAGCCCCCGCGGTGGCGGGGAGGCGCTAGGCAGGTGTGGGCGCCTGGGGGGTCTGCGGGACTATAGTTACCACCTGGTCCCGGCTCCCGACTCCTGCCCTCCCCCTCCTTACCCCATTGCCGCCGGAGCCGCTGCCTCTAACCCGACACGCAGATATGTGTCGGGTGACGTGCGGTCCCCGGCTCCGGCTGCAGTGCTAATATAATAAGAGACACTCGGAAAATGGCTGCCCCCATAATGCTGTATGGGGGCAGCCATTTTCCGAGTGTCTGTTATTATATTAGCACTGCAGCCGGAGCCGGGGACCACCCGACACAGATCTGCGTGTCGGGTTAGAGGCAGAAGCGCCGGCGGCAATGGGGACGGGTAAGGATGGGGTTAATATTTCGGGGGGGGCGCCCGAAATGTCCGGCGGGGGGGCGCAAAAAAAGTAGTTACGCCTCTGGACAAGGGTATGTTTCAGCACCCCCTTGTTATTTTTCCTTCTTATACATTATGCCATACACAGTAATGCCAATAACAAAATATGCCATACACTGTAATGCTTACTTCACTTTATGACACACCTAATATATATAATGCCCCCTGTAGAGCCACTTACACACAAACTGCCCCCTCTAGTGCTGCTTACACACATAATGCCCCTATACTGATGTTTACACACATAATGCCCCCACTAGTGCCACTTACACATAGGGACTTATTCTGGTTGGTGCGGTCCGTTCCAAATTCTTTCAGACGGCGATTTTTAGCTACCTGCGCATGCGTAAGCAACGCAATGCACATGTGCAACGCAGTGTCTTCGCACTCATTCTCACCAATATGGTCTACAAATGTGCACCGAACTCCCTCGGGAAATATGGGCGTAAAATGGGCATCATGTGGGTGTACACAAGGGCGCGGTTTCAAAGTGGGCAAAACTGTGCGTACACGTGGGAGTGCACGAACAGTGGTAGGTGTGCATTCGGACCGGACACCCAGTGCAAGGGAACCAACACGGCAGAAATCTTCGGTGTCAATAAGCAAGTTTCAGTTTTCGGAAGGCAATGGTTCATGTGCTAGGCATTCGAATCGCCCAATTAGTATGACCGCACCTTCACTCGCAGCTGACCACAATACAATCCACTCCTCTAGTCATTAGTGATTAATTACAGTACACACTTTTTTGACAGGTTCGATTGGAAGCATTGCTGCCTAAATGGGCCATTACAAAATACTTGAATATATGCTGCAAACATACTGTGTTTTAAACTGTAGGTATTTGACATTTATTATGTGTAAATCAAAAGTTGACCTTTTAGAAGGATTGCATTTGCCTTGCAATTAAAAAATATTATGCATACATAAAAATCAGGAAAAGGGGAAACAATGGAGTATTTCAACTTAGCATGATGTAAGGGTTAATCTAAAGTGCTAGTAATGTGTTTAAGTGTCATTTAGGAAGTAATTGATTTAATGACAAATAAATATATATGTTATGAGGTACTCTAATTGGATAAATGTGTCTTGTTGCTGAAACATGACTCCCGAATAGATTACTGAGGTTTGCGCAAATACACCAATTCAATGCGTACGGTCTGATTCCCATCCGTTCGGACGCAGAAAGACCGTGCAGATTCTTTGAGTTCCCACTGCACACGCACGTTTGGATGCAGTCTGAAGACACTCCCTCTTCTTAGCGAGTCCGTCCAAACGGATGCGGACGACCTGTGGGCATGTGTTCTTAGAATGTCCGCCGTGCGTGGCGTTCGGTCATTTCTTAAAGAACGCGCATCCCAAAGAACCAACCAGAATAAGGCCCATAATTCCCCCAGTGGACTCACCGCGCTGGGCCCGGGCTGGCCTCCTCCACCCCTGCTGCTGCTGGCCACTGTTGTCACTGGGGGGAGGGAGCATACCACATGAGTTAATTAGCGCTTGTGGCCCGGAAATCAATCACCACGCCACTTTGGGTGAGGAAGGGGGAATGGGAGGCGTAAAGTAATGGATGTAACATTTAAACACCTGCCTGCTCTCCCTTCTCCACTACCACCCTCTCCATTTCTAGCACCCCCGTCTCCTCATATACCACTCCCTCTTCACCTATACCACCCCTCTCCTCATTTACCACCCCCTCTTCTTAATTACCACCCCCTCTCCTCCTATACCACCCCCTCTCCTCCTCTACCACCCCATCTCGTCCTAAACCAGAAAAAGAAAGATAGGAACAGCTCTGTACTGAATATATGAAATATTTAATAAAATTTACACATTAAAAATACAATATTTGGCCAATATAGACACACAAACATATAACAGGAACTCCCCCCTTGGTATTAGAACTGGTTAGTTTTGTTATGCATGCAGTTGCAGACTTTCATTGCTCATTAGCAGAGCCAGTTAGTAGGTTTAAATAGGTCAGAGTTCAAGTCCCCACAAACATGTGCACATTGGCATTGTGGTAATACTTATTGTAACCCAGGGGTATCAGTGGCTTGTAGCTTCAGCGACGAATTTCTCCGACCGCCCACACTGCGGTCATATCCAAGACCAATCCGATTGCTGGATAAAATATCAGCCTGAAAGTCCCCTCTCAACGCGTTTCTCCGCCTACGTCCTTCAGCGGCTTCCTCAGGAGAAGTATATAGCTAATACTGCACTTCCGCCTTTTATGACGGCGATTTTCACTCTGCGCATGCGCTCGCGTCATGCGGGTCAAGCCTCACTCTGGTACTACGTCCATAGCTCAATCTAGCTGCGGCCGCGTCATGCGGGTCCGGCCTCGTTCTCAAGCAGCGTCTATTGCTGTGTTGCGTATTCATGTGCCGGTCTGCTGAACAGGAAACTTCCTGTTTGCATTCCAAGACCAAGCCTCGTTCTGGAGATCTCTCTTGTAGTACCATTTAAGGCTTAAGCAGAGTGATCTTTTGCTTTTCAATATAATAGACAGTTATCTATGGGAATCGCCAAATCCTTCTATACCACCCCATCTCATCCTCTACCACCCCCGTATCCTCCTCTACCACTCCATCTCTCCTATACACCCTCTCCTCCTAAACCACTCCCTCTCCTCATCTAGCCCCCATCTCCTCCTCTACAACCCCATCTCCTCCTCTACAACCCCGTCTCCTCTACCACCTCTGTCTCCTCCTCTAACCCCCATCTCCTTCTCTACCCCTCTCCTCCTATGCAACCCCCTCTCCTCCTCTGCCGCCCATCTCCTCCTGTATTACCCGTCTCCTCCTCTACCACCCCCTCTTGTCTTACACAACCCTTGTCTCCTCCTCTAACCCCATCTCCTCCTCTACCTCCCCCTGTCTCCTCTACCACCACATCTCCTCTTCTACCACCTCCTCTCCTCCTCTAACCCCTGTCTCCTTCTGTACCCCCCTCTCCTATACAACCCCCTCTCCTCCTCTACCCACCCATCTCCTCCTCTACCACCCCTACACCACCCTCTCCTCCTTTACAACCCCCTCTCCTCCTCAACCCCATCTCCTCCTATACAACCCCCTCTCCTCCTCTACCATCTCCTCAACTCCTATAACCCCTATCTCCTCATCCAACCCCCATCTCCTCCTCTTCAACTCCCCCTCTCCTTCCCTAACCTCTGTCTCCTCCCCTACACCCCCCCCCCTTTCCTCCTCTTTGGGGTTGATTCAATTCAGAGCATTGTGAATACATTGTGGAAGAGATCGGGGGGCTATTCAAATCAGCAGTCCTGACTAGTGGATATCGGCTTGCAACCCAGGAGTAGTGCTGTTTTGTGCCCTAGTGCAGATCAAACTTTAGTTGGAGAATGCAGGTACTTGCAACTAAACAGCTGAGTACCGCCATACTCCAACATAACAGCATGATATTCAGAGCACGCTAAATGAAATCATCCCTAATGAGCATTGCAGTGACATGGGGTGCTTTCAAGATTTTGCTATGGGGCCCACAAAGTACTAGTTACGCCCCTGGCTTAAGCATGCAGGCAGCAAGCAAGCAGAGGAGGAGAGTCTGTCGATCCATTGCCTAGCAGCTTTTTGATGTACAGTATTTATTTAATACAGTAAATGTTCCACCGTTACTCCCTGCGCAGCTGCAGCAGCCTTCCTTACACAGCAAGAGGCTAGCCGCTAGCAAGGGTGCAATCAGCTCCTCTCAGGCTACTGCTCTCACCTAGTGCTGCGTATGTCACTGACTAGTTCAAATAAACTAGGAGGCAAGTTCAAATATAAGGACATGTTATAAAGCAAAAGTAGGAACATTGTGCTAAGAGGGTACATGCAAATGGCAAAGTTGCTGGGAGAGTACAAGTAAACTCCATGGGTAAGCATAATAGTCAGGGCGTCTGTTTTATCATACAGTTGTATCCATAATATATGTGGTCTACAACTGGAGGTGGTCAGAAAGAATAGGGAAAAATGACACGTGGGAGTATGTACAAACCTGCTGGTATTAGATGTCTTGTGTGATCTAGAATGTACAACAGGTTGATAATCTGAAAGCTCTAATGGGGAAGTGCCCATAAAGGGCTCAGGTTAAAGGATCAATGGGTAACTGCAGGGGGTATATTTATCAGTGCTGCCTCTGATAAAAACCCTCCCATGACAAGACTGCTGCTGCTGTCCTCCACAGGTCTGAGAAGCATGTGATAAGCTTGACCAATCAGAGCTCAGCACAAGCCTCTCAGCCTCTGACCACTTGTGCAAAGTCTCATGGGACATAGTCAACTTCCAGTAATGCACTGCACACTTGTGCAGTAAGTGTGCCTTGGTTCCCAAGGCACACTTGTGCAGCCCCCAGCTTCTTTCCCCTCACTGAGTAGATGCCGTGTTCATGCACAGAGCAACGGTGACCAATGCCTCCCCCAACTGCCCACCACTGCAGGACACTGCAAACCGCAGATATGGCAGTGGGACATTGTCCAATTAATGGGACTGACCCAGTGTAATTTAATAGTGTGCCAATTGTAGTGAGGTGCCAAGCCCGTAGCATGGAGAGCCATGCGAGGGTATGCATTACACTAATTGGGTTCCATGTCAACCTTTTCAATGTCGACTTTTTGACCTTGTTCTATTCTATTGACAGTCAATCTAATAATCCACACCCGATCCACCCCTCCTTCCTCCCGAAATAAAATCCATTTCTCAGGAAACTCTTCAGATTACCGGATTCAGCAAAAAATGACACAAACATGTTTTTACTGTCATCCTTTCCCCTGATTCAGCAAATTGGGATATAATTGGTATATTACACAATGCACAAATCATTTCATCTCTAGCCATGGAGCCAGAACCAGCAGAATTTACTATCAGACACGACAGGCTGAGAGACGAGCGGAAATACTCAGGTAGAGCTGCACCTTCCCCACCTCTCCCCATGTTACCAGTACACACATCTTGTAGTAATATTTATACTAACTTGCTGATCTCATTTCCACTCTGGGAGATCCAAGCAGGGCGTAAATTTACTAAGACCGGAGTTCTATTGAAGATGGGATGTTGCTGATAGCAACCAATCAGATTCTACTTCTTAATTATTTAACACCTTGTAGAAGATAATAGATGTTACCTAATTGGTTGCTATGGGCAACTTCCCATCTTCAATAGAACCTCCCATCTTAGTAAATTGACCTCCCAGTGTGGGGAGCGTTAGTAAAGTGCCAACTCTGCAAAATCTACTTATATATTTTAGTAACGCCTTGTTATATCGAGCTGCCTGTTTGATGTATAAGAATTCTGCTTGTTCTATTTCATATCTTACTAGTATTTTGGATTGAGCGAATGCCAGGTCAAAGGGTTTCACCCCACCCCTTGCCCATCCACTTATGCCAACCGAAACTCCCTTCTCTCTTTCATCTGGGGATGGCTATTGGTATCGGGGTGTCTTTCCCGACCGCATTGAACAGGCATCTCGGCAAAACCAGCCTGACTTTAAAAGCAGTCAAGCTCGTTTTGCCTAGAACAGCCGTGAATTGTCCACAGCAGTTTCTCGCGGCCATGCCCCCTACTCGGCAGGAGGGATGTTGAATCCTGCCTACCATAATGCAGTCGAGCGGGACGAGAACAGGACCGGGTCACAACTGTTGGGCCGCCCTTAGGGCAGTATTCAATGAGAAAAGTTCTCCGTGTTTTGTGGAGAATTTGTGCTTTTTTCGCCTTGGACGGAGCATTTTGCTCTCCAAAAGCGAGCAACCCTATTCAATGTGAAATGTTCTCCGTCTTTCTAAGTGATTTTCGCCGTCTCTCTCCGTGTAGAAATTCTCCATCTTTTGATGGAGAGCTGGAATGTGAACTTTTAATCTAAAAGGGTTTTGTATTTAATTTTGGTGTAAAAAAAATCAGGATTTTTTTCACTGTGAAGGGGCATGTGATTTTTATTCATGTGCTTATAGCACATGAATATATATTTAATTTAAAAAAAAAATATTTTTTTAAATTTTTTTTTTTTTTACACAGTGCAGCCAGCAGGGGGCCGGAGCGCTCGAGCCGCTCATTAGATATTCATATATTCACTGCACCCGTATGCACGTTCGGGTGCAGTGAATACTGGGTCCCCCGCTGGCTATAGGGGGGGGCAGCCTGTGCTGCCTGGGTCCCAGGGGGGCCCCCTACCCTCACATATGTTCTGTGGCATCCAGGGAGACTTTAATCTCCCTGGATGCCACGTCCCATGGCTCCCTGTCAGCTCCCTGCCGCAGACGCTCGTCCGCTGCAGGGGTTAAGACTCGCCGCGAGTGGCGGCGAGTCTTAAAAACGTTGAATAGTGGGAGCAGGAGTGGCAGCGAGCCCTCCGGAACACGGAGAGTGCATGGAGAGCAAAATAAAACGCTCTCCATGCACGGAGAACTCCGTCATTGAATACTGCCCTTAGTCTTCTTATACGGAAACAACACTTACTACCACAATTTTATCCTAATACTTTTTTTTTCACTAAAAAATAAATAAAATAAAAGGGGACATATATCAAGCCTCATGGGGGGATTTATCAAAGCTTGGAGAGAAATACAATTGTGTGTCAATCCCCCTCTGCATTGTTCCAGGCTGTTTGAAATACGAGTTTGGAGCTAATTGGTTGGTAGTTTATCTCTCAGAATTTTACCTCTCTTAAGTCTTTAATTAATACCACCTTGGAGAGAGATAAAGTAGAGAGTGGCCGCTTGGAGAGTGATAAAGTATCGAAAGAACCAGTCAATCAGATACTATCATTTTACAGACTGTTCTAGAACAATGACAGGCATTGATTACTTAGTACTTTTTCATTCGCCAAGGACTGATACATACATATGTCCTAACTTTGTTAATGCCCGCAGCAGGACTCTTGCTGTGGTAAGGGGGCATGACCTATCCAAAAGGGGACATGGCTTTTTTGGGATGATGTTCCCACAGGCCACACCTCCCCAATTACCTCATTCTTGGGGCAGGGCCAGGGCTCTGAGATCTGCTTGCCATGCCCCAGCCCCTCTGACTCACTGAACAGATGCTGTGCAGCATCTATTCCCTGCAGGGTGGACTTCCAACTGCCCCCCCACACCCCAACTGCGGGACACTGACGGTCCTGGGCTGGATGCGGGATGTTCCCAAAAACCGTGAGGTATGAATTGAATACATGTCCCTTGCAGTAAGGAGCCTAATGTCACCCTGAACAGTTGCCATGGCATATTTTACAGAGACGAATTACTGGGCAATCCAATGTTTTGGCAATTCTATTCTAGGGTAAATAATATTGTGGAACTAATTTTGTATTTTTCATTGTGTCTTTTCAGATAGTGGTTGCTCATATTTCAAGCAAAAATCAGTCATCCTAACATTTGGGCTGCTGGTACTATCATTTATACTGGTCTTCGCCCTCTTCATAAATGTCCTATCACAAAGTTAGTAGCATGTTTTTATTTTAATTGACTTACTGAAGAATGAGGACAAGGATACTACAAATTCTAATTTTCCAGGGAATACTGGAATGGGTAAAAACGGTAACCGTGCCCCCGGAACACCGCACTGGACAGGCTTCATTCATGAAACTGTGTAATTCCGGACCTAATAGTGTCCTATCCAGATGGCCACAGAAACTAATATATAGCAAAAGCAATATATAACTATCAGATAGTGACAATTCCCAGAGCCTCTCTCCTTCCCCTAGGAAGGAATCTGAGTACTATAGAGGGATCCAGTCTGATCCCTCTCCCCTCATCAGCTCTCTCTGCTGACTCATGCGCAGTGAAGCTGGGTGCACACTAAGCCAAATATCAGCTGTTCAATTGATTGCCCTATATATCAGGGGCACGTCAGCAGTTGTGTACCCTCGATATATCTGTGAACAACAATGTACACAGACATATCGTGTCAACCTTGCAGCACAGAAGATAGCTGATATATCGGTGTATCATGCTGTGACCGGCCATATACTTTCTGCAGAAGTGATGTGACATCAGAGCTGGGCAAGTGGTGTGACATCAGGCACAACACATTGGCCCAATGATCGGTAATGGGTGTATGCGCTTACAGATCGCCAGGATGTTGATTCATTGTTCTAGTGTAGGGGTGGCCAAACTGGTCTTCAAGATCTACCAATGGTCCACATTTTCCAGATCGCCTAGCTGGTGCACAGCTGTAGTCATCATTACTAACTGTCACATTTTCAAACTTGGCTCTGGTAACCAGTTTGAGGCAGAGCTAGGAATGAACATTGCATCACAATGGTTCACAGCCATGTTTTTTTTTTTTTTAGATAGCAGAGGTTTCACCATTTGATGGCAGCATTCCAATGATTGTCACCTTCAAATGGCAGACATTTGCTAGTGTTCATATGGGCCTTTCCCAAGTCCCACCCCCTACGTCCATTTTTTTATGCATGTGCAAATCATATGAATTTTTTCCTATTGACTTCTTTTGATGCGATGGTCAGTTATCAACCGGGCTCCCATAATCTTTGTGGGCCTGGTAGCACACAACTCCATACTGCTACGGACAGCTATATGGAGTCGGAACCCAGCAGTCAGCATGTGCAGGCATCAGCAGTTCGCATAAGCCCTCACAATGCCCATAGCAATGGTGCTCTAACCGCCGAGCTCCCTGGTCCTGCATCCCTTGCCACAAATTAAATGATATATTTTTTTAGCTTTCATTTCACTCTTAACTTTTTAATTTTCTCAAGGTAAGGGGAACACTAGTGGTGGTGGGCTTGTTTTGCTGGGGCCCCCATCTCAGTTGGGGGCCCTGCCTATTCTGTCAGTCCTGGGCCCAACAATATGTTATGGCAACTCTGATGGTTTGCCATAGATGGTTTAAGACATGCCATCCATTGCAGAGTTATAATCGGTTTCCGTCATTGATGGACTAGGTGCACCAATGTTTGTTTGTATGTTTGTTTGTTTGTTTTCTATAGGAAATCAAAGTTTGATCCAATGGGTTGCCTATTGGGAAAGTCTGGTAGCAGTGGGGAACAATTATCGGAGCTTGGGGAATGAGAGGGGGATTTTTATAGTTTATTCCCTCATGGAGAAATTAAAGAAATACCTGGAATATAGATAAAACATTACTAAACAAATGACACAATATAAAGGGTTTGAACGTCTAAATAATTATATATTTTCTATCTAATTGCCTCCACCAGATTCTGCATCTGACACGAGAAACTTGGCCAGCAACAGTGACCTTGTCAACCTGAACAGCAGCGGTAAGATGTCACTTAAGCCATCTCCTGGTCTCCAGGCTAGTTTGCATAATTAATTAGGCTACTGATCATAGAGTCGACACAACCAAAGGTTGACATGCATTGGGTCGACCACTGAAGGTCGATAAGGGCTTAGGTTGACACCTCAGAAGGTGGACATAGGGTTAGGTTGACAGGGTCATTAGGTCAACAAAAACATTAGGTTGACATGGGCAAGGTCGACAATCAAAAGGTCAACATGGGTTTTTCAAGTTTTTTGTCCCGAATGTCGATATTGACACCGTATCGGTGCACCGAATCCCCTCGCTTTGAGCACTGTGCCTCGCTGCGCTTGGCACACTATTTTATTCTCCCACCACTCCCTAGTGGATGGTAGGGCATGAAATTCCGCCTGTTTGTACATGTCGGCTCAAAAAAATGTGAAAAACTCATGTCGACCTTTTGACTGTTGACATTGTACATGTCTATGTAATGTGTGTGTCAACTTAACCCCCTGTGGACCTTCTGAGGTGTCGACCTCAGCCTATGTTGACCTTCAGTGGTCGACTCAATGCATGTCGACCTTTGGTGTGTCGACCTAACGACCATATACCATTAAAGAAACATAAGGTGACATTCTATGGTTTGCGCTAAATGCGCATGTTTTATTAGCGCACCATATCGCCGCAAATCGCACTTTTTCAAATCGCATTTTTCAGCCAAAATGCGCATACTTAATGTGATGCGCATTGGAGGCTGAAAAGTGCGAAGAGGGGCGATTTGCAGCGAAGTGGTGCGCTGTATTTAGTCCTAAAAATGTGCGATTTTCAAGTCTGAAAATCGCACATTTGCAGGACAGCGCAAAGTTTTAAAAAAAAAAAACGAGCGCGGGGTCCCCCGCCCGAGCATAACCAGCCCCGGGCTCACTGAGCCGGTGCTGGTGACATAAAATCAGGGTCCCCGACAAAAAGGGGTCCCCTTGATTTTATGAAACCAGCACCGGGCTCAAGGTCCGGCGCTGGTTCCCAAAATGCGGGGGACAAAGTGACTAGGGGTCCCCCGTATTTTAAGAACCAGCACCGGACACAACCAGCCAGCAGGGTAATGCCACAGCCGGGGGGAGACTTTTTATACAAGTCCCCCCGGCCAAAGCATTAACCCCCTGGCTGGTCAGCATGGGCAGGGGTCCTGGGGAAGTGGGGACCCCCCCAATGAAGGGGTCCCCCCCCTCCAGGACTTACCAGCCCATGCTGATAGTCCGGGGCTGTCCCCGATGCCTCTGGGCGGTGGGCATCGGGCTGATGATTTGTGTAAAAAAAAGAATGAAAACTATTGTTTTACACTGGCGAACTATGAGTCCCAGCAAGCCTACCCCGCATGCTGGGACTTGGGGAAACACAAGTCCCAGCATGCGGGGCATTAAAGGGCCCGCTGGCACTTGTAGTTCTGCAGTGAAAAAAATAGTGCACAAAATCACACTGACACCCTGTAAAATAAAACTTTAATACACACAAAACACACACACTGATACTTACCTACCTTGAGCCCGTAGGTCGGTCCCTGAATCCTGGGTCCGTCCTCCGGGGCTCCAGGGCAGAAGAATCCGGTTCCGGGGCCTTGGTCCTGGTTCCGGGGCTGGTCCTGGGGTTCCGGGGCTCCTGGCGTGAAGAATCCGGGGTCCGGGATCCGTGGTAGTCCCCAGGGGTACCTAAGGAGGCAAATCCAACTCACCTGCTCCCCGGCGGCGACCTCCGGTGACAGTGCTGCTCCAGACTGGTACCCGGCTTGCAGGACTTTGCCCGGCGCTGAGATGTTTCCTCCTTGCCGTCTCTGCACAGAATGATTTCTCGGCCAATCAGGAGCCGAGAAAGTCGGCTCCTGATTGGCCAGAAATCATTCTGAATACAGACGACGAGGAAGTAACATCTCTGCTCTGGATGCGCTGAGATGTTACTTCCTCGGCGTCTGTATTCAGAATGATTTCTGGCCAATCAGGAGCCGACTTTCTCGGCTCCTGATTGGCCGAGAAATCATTCTGTGCAGAGACGGCGAGGAGGAGGAAACATCTCAGCGCCGGGCAAAGTCCTGCAAGCCGGGTACCAGTCTGGAGCAGCGCTGTCACCGGAGGTCGCCGCCGGGGAGCAGGTGAGTTGGATTTGCCTCCTTAGGTACCCCTGGGGACTACCACGGATCCCGGACCCCGGATTCTTCACGCCAGGAGCCCCGGAACCCCAGGACCAGCCCCGGAACCAGGACCAAGGCCCCGGAACCGGACTCTTCTGCCCTGGAGCCCCGGAGGACGGACCCAGGATCCAGGGACCGACCTACGGGCTCAAGGTAGGTAAGTATCAGTGTGTGTGTGTTTTGTGTGTATTAAAGTTTTATTTTACAGGGTGTCAGTGTGATTTTGTGCACTATTTTTTTCACTGCAGAACTACAAGTGCCAGCGGGCCCTTTAATGCCCCGCATGCTGGGACTTGTGGTTCCCCAAGTCCCAGCATGCGGGGTAGGCTTGCTGGGACTCATAGTTCGCCAGTGTAAAACAATAGTTTTCATTCTTTTTTTTACACAAATCATCAGCCCGATGCCCACCGCCCAGGGGCATCGGGGACAGCCCCGGACTATCAGCATGGGCTGGTAAGTCCTGGAGGGGGGGGACCCCTTCATTGGGGGGGTCCCCACTTCCCCAGGACCCCTGCCCATGCTGACCAGCCAGGGGGTTAATGCTTTGGCCGGGGGGACTTGTATAAAAAGTCTCCCCCCGGCTGTGGCATTACCCTGCTGGCTGGTTATGTCCGGTGCTGGTTCTTAAAATACGGGGGACCCCTAGTCACTTTGTCCCCCGTATTTTGGGAACCAGCGCCGGACCTTGAGCCCGGTGCTGGTTTCATAAAATCAAGGGGACCCCTATTTGTCGGGGACCCTGATTTTATGTCACCAGCACCGGCTCAGTGAGCCCGGGGCTGGTTATGCTCGGGCGGGGGACCCCGCGGTCGTTTTTTTTATTTTTTAACCATTTCTATTATTTTTTACAGCAGAACCCTGCACGGAACATTGCGATCTGTGCAGGGTTCTGGCTAATTCGCCTAACAGACCCAGGTCTGAAATAAGTGCGATAATTAGTCACTTAAAAAATGCGATGTGCAAATGCGCATAGCATTAAATAAGCGACTTGTATACTTTTCTGTGCGAAAACATCTGGATGCGATAAAAATGCGAATTAATCTCGCATTTTTATTCACCAGACCTTAACGCACATAATATGCGATTTCAGCCCCTGTGCGCATCCCATTAAATAAACGATTTAATGGGAAAATGCGATATCGCCATTTTGTGGTCTAATTACCGCAAAAAAACGATAATCGCATCCCATAGAATGTCACCCATAGGATCTCATTCAGACCCGATCGCTGGTCTGTGAATTTGCAGCCCAAGGGATTATGAAATGACCATGTATATGTTATGTGGTGCACATGTGCAAGCCGTCCTTGCGATCACAGCCAGCAAAGGCTGGCCATGAGCAAGTTGATTGACAGGTGCCGTGCGTTTGTGGGCGTAACAACAATGTTTTCTAGGAATGCCACTGAGAATGCAGCCAGTTCCAGGCCGTTGCAAGGGAGGAACGATGATGTCAGCGCTGAGTAAGGGGTAGATGTATGAAGCAGTGATAAGGGAAGAGAAGTGATAAAGTGCCTGGTACTTTATCACCGGCCAATCAACTCTTAACTGTCCCTTTTTAAACCCAGCCTGTAACTTAAACTAGGTGCAAAGTTACTACCCAAGATTGCAGGTGATTTTACCAGGCAGATGTATCAAGTTACCAGACCACTAGTTAATGTGACGTTGATCGCACAAATGGCACAGATCCAGATTCCAAAGACCGCCGTGCACCTGTCCGGCGGGGGTCCGTCAGCACGACCTAGCCGGAGATCAGGTGACGTCAGCTCAACACTGGAGAAGCGGCTGCGGCTGTGAGTACTGTGTGCACAGTGTAGGTGAGCCGGGAATCAGAGGATGTCAGCCCGGTTATATTCACGGGGACCTGCTGTTGGTAGATAGCAAATAATGGGGAACACAATGTTGGCAATACTGTCCCGTGGGTTTACCAAGGTGCCAGGTGTAGTGTGGATCCTAAAATGATGCGTTTCACAGTGCTCAGGGCGGCTTTATCAATTTGATTTCCCAAAAAGAAAGGGGCTCTAAAAGAAGGCCATCAATGCTAAGTGTCCTGTGATTTGCCAGCAAAACTGTGCATGTACTTCAGCCATTACTGCAGGGGGGTCCCGGGAGAACCGTCTGGAAATACACCTGCGAAGTGTAGGACCCCAAAGACACTGTGGTGGCAACATTTGCATCCACCTTTCATCAGGACCTAAGAAGTGGACTGACCCATTGTAAAAACTGCCATGGATTATTAAAGCAGAAAAAAAAAGAATTTTTAAGTGGAGTTATCCTTTATCAAACTTGTTTTTGACAAAGTGTACTGGTAATGTGTATTAGGCTGTAACTATTTTTACATGCAGATGGAAGTCACAAAAAATGCATAAAACAGTTTTTCAATGTGTAATCATTTTCATGTTTTTACATTTCAATAATTTGTATGTAGAATTTTCTATTTAAATAACAATATTTATACACTGCTCAATAAAATAAAGGGAACACTAATAGAACACATCCTAGATCTGAATGAATGAAATATTCTTATTAAATACTTTGTTCTTTACATAGTTGAATTTGCTGACAACAAAATCTCCCAACAATTATCAATGGAAATCAAATTAATTAACCCATGGAGGTCTTGATTTGGAGTCACACTCAAAATTAAAGTGGAAAACGCACTACAGGCTGATCTAACTTTGACGTAATGTCCTAAAAACAAGTCAAAATGAGGCTCAATAGTGTGTGTGGCCTTCACGTGCCTGTATGATCTCCCTACAATGCCTGGGCATGCTCCTGATGAGGTGGCTGATGGTCTCCTGAGGGATCTCCTCCCAGACCTGGAACTAAAGCATCCGCCAACTCCTGGACAGTCTGTGGTGCAATGTGGCATTGGTGGATGGAGCAAGACATGATGTCCCACATGTGCTCAATTGGATTCAGGTCTGGGTAATGGGCGGGACAGTCCATAGCATCTATGCCTTCGTCTTGCAGAAACTGCTGGCACACTCCAGCCACATGAGGTCTAGCATTGTCTTGCATTAGGAGGAACCCAGCCCAACCGCACCAGCATATGGTCTCACAAGGGGTCTGAGGATCTCATCTCGGTACCTAATGGCAATCAGGCTACCTCTGGTGAGCACATAGAGGGCTGTGCGGCCCCCCAAAGAAATGCCACCCCACACCATTACTGACCCACTGTCAAACCGGGCATGCTGGAGGATGTTGCAGGCAGCAGAACGTTTTCCTTGGCATCTCCAGACTCTGTCATGTCTGTCACGTGCTCAGTTGAACCTGCTTTCATCTGTGAAGAGCACAGGGTGCCAGTGGTGAATTTGACAATCTTGGTGTTCTTTGACAAATGCCAAACGTCCTGCATGGTGTTGGGCTGTAAGCACAACCCCCACCTGTGGACGTCAGGCCCTCATACCACCCTCATGGAGTCGGTTTCTGACCGTTTGAGTAGACACATGCACATTTGTGGCCTGCTGGAGGTCATTTTGCAGGGCTCCTCCTGTTCCTCTTTGCACAAAGGCGGTCTTGCTGCTGGGTTGTTGCCCTCCTACGGCCTCTTCCACGTCTCCTGATGTACTGGCCTGTCTCCTGGTAGTGCCTCAATGCTCTGGACACCACCCTGACAGACACAACAAACCTTCTTGCCACAGCTCACATTGATGTGCCATCCTGGATGAGCTGCACTACCTGAAACACTTGTGTGGGCTGTAGACTCCTTCTCATGCTACCACTAGAGTGAAAGCACAGCCAGCTTTCAAAAGTGACCGAAACATCAGCCAGAAACAGGGCCGGCGCAACCACTAGGCAGCTCTAGGCATTTGCCTAGGGCGCCGGCACCTGGAGGGCAGCAGTTCGCCCCTCACCCCCAGCATGTGCATATAGCTGGCGGCGTCTGCGTCACTGCAGTGCTGGAGCGGGCAGGGGTGTCCGTGCCGCGGGGGTAACTGCGGTGCTGTCACTGTGTATAAAGCTGCTGGCGGCGGGGTCCCTGCAGTGAATAGAGAATAACTAGCGCTATTTGGCGGCGTGGGAAGCGCTTCTGGGTTTGAAAACACTTGGCGCACGCTGATTGGCTGAGATTCAGCAGGTACCCCAGCAGCACGGACACCCCTGCCCGCTCCAGCACTGCAGGGACGCCGATGCCGCCAGTTTTATAATACAGGTACCAACCCCTGGGCACCGGGGCTCCCCCACCCCGACTCGCCTGGGGCGCTTCGGTGCCTTGCACCGGCCCTGGCCAGAAAGCATAGGAGCTGAGAAGTTGTCTGTGGTCACCACCTGCAGAACAACTTCTTTATAGGTGGTGTCTTGCTAATTGCCTACAATTTCCACCTGTTGTCTATTCTATTTGCACAGCAGCATTCGAAATTGATTGTCAATCAGTGTTGCTTCCTAAGTGGACAGTTTGATTTCAAAGAAGTGTGATTGACTTGGAGTTACATTGTGTTGTTTAAGTGTTCCCTTTATTTTTTTGAGCAGTGTATAATGAATGTTCCAAAGTCACATTTGCAATTGAATATCTCTTGTTTACCTGTGCACATGGTTTTCTTGCAGTTGGAGGATTGACTGAAAAGGTGAAACAATTGGAGCAAGATTTGAAAAGTAAGACAATAACAATTAACATGCATCAAATAATAAGGTGCAATTCTGTTCAGTGTAAAAAGAGAAAACAATAAAAAAAACAGGATCACAACCTTTCTTTGCTTACAAGTGTTTGGATGGGTTATGACTGGAAAAACAATACTTCCAGATGGGTTTTCATAATTTGCTGGGTTAGAGATTTTAGGACCTCAATGGTTTTACTGCTTTGGGAGAAAGGTCATAAGTATTTTTTTTTTTAGCTGAACTGTAATAAAAATTTATTTCTTTTCATGTATTATTTACATTTTATATAGCACTGGTTAATCTTTCAATGCCGACTGTAATCTGTAGGTTGGCCAATCTTATAATTTACAAGCAAACATTGGACTACACATATCATGACACTTGGGTCACCAACAAACTCCATGCTGCAAATACTTATCAATGCTAGCACTGAGCCTAAAGGCCCCCATACACTAGCCGATTTTGGTCAGATTTCAGCCAGATCAGTCGGATCTGGCCGAAATCGGACCAAAATGGGCTAGTTTTGATGTCCCCTCAGATACGATGCGCGGTCCCGTGCGCATCGGATCTGCGTCGGGTGGTCAGACCTGCTGCACGTCCGACCACCCGACTTGGGATCTAGTGGGGCGGCGAGGCGGTAGAGGGAGCAGGGGGGGCTGGGGACGCTGCGGGGGACACAGGCGGCATAGAGCCGGGCAGGGGGAGCCGGCGGGAGCTGTCAGTATTGAATAAAAAAAAAAAAGCCCATACAAATCATGGGCGGCCTGTGATTGGCTGAGCGCTCTCTCAGCCAGTCAGCAATTGGCTGAGAGAGCGCTCAGCCAATCACAGGCTGCCCATTCATTGTATAGGCTTTTTTTTCTAGCACTGACAGCTCCCGCCGGCTCCCCCTGCCCGGCTCTATGCCGCCTGTGTCCCCCGCAGCGTCCCCAGCCCCCCCTGCTCCCTCTACCGCCTCGCCGCACAGACGCTGTCCCCCGCAGCGTGGGACACAGACGTGTCCCCCGCAGCGTCCCCAGCCCCCCTGCTCCCACCAGCTCCCACCTCTGTAGCCCCCCCCCCCCCCTGCTCCCCGGGTTTTTTACATGTGATAAATCGAGACGATTTATCACATGTAAAAAATGGCACATCAAGTGCCAATCTAATCAAGCTCACCCGGGGAGCAGCCGGGGAAGCTCAGGGGGAAGTCGGGGGCGACTTGTCCCAAGTCGCCCTAGTGTATGGGGGCCTTAAGTCAGCATGGATTGTGAATTAGATCATTTGCAAATTGAGTGATTATCGAATGACTGCGCGTGTGTTCCATTTGCATTGCACATGCGGGAAAACAAATAGAGACTGAAAATAAATATGGATTGTAAATACAATGTAGCTGGCAGTTGGCTGACAGGAAGTTGTCATTACTGGGTGGAAACCGGTTTCTGGTTAGTCAGAAAAAAACGCAGTTGCGCGCAGATGGTTTTTGGAGGGGTGCCGGACGTGTTCCCGACAGTCATTTACCCGACGTCGGGATCCCGACTGTCAAAACGCCGACAGCTGGGTGCCCGACGGCCACCTGCTATTTTCCCTTGTGGGGGTCCAAGACCCCTATAGAGGGAGAATAGAATAACGTGGCGAGCGCAGCTAGCTCCACAAGGGGCTTTTTTGCGCTTGCCATGCTGTCTGAGTCAGGGCAGTTGGGATCCTGATGTTGGACTAATGACTGTTGGGATCCCGACTGTCGGAACCCCATACCACACCCTTTTGGAGAAGGTCCCTGATGTCAGCACTGACCACTTTCAGCCCATCTATGTTGCAGATTAGTGGCAGCCTCAGACTTACTCACATTGCTTGGCAAAAGTCTCTTTAATGTTCTGGGATTTGCGTATGGATCTGCGAAGGGATGCGGATACCTGTGAAGCCCGCGAGGGGACGCGGACACCTGTGAAGGTATCCGCATCCCCGCTCGCCACGCTTCGGGCTCGGTGGCTCGCTGCACTCGCCACACTTTATAAAATCAACTCCATGCCGACGTGGATAGTGGGGGTATGAAAAGGTCGTAGGACGCGTACCGCCGCCCCTCACGGGCTCGCTGCGCTCGCCACGCTTCGGGTTCACGTTTATACTTGGGGGGTGGCGTGGGGGTGCATTTAAGCATTGTAAGCACCCATTAGGATATCGCGTCGCATGATGCGATGGGCGCCGTGATAGTACACAAGTACCCTTTGGCCCATAGTTGGGAACATCTTGTCCAATAGGAATCAACAGACAGATCATACTTGCCTTCCCTCCTGGAATGGCCGGGAGGCCCCAAAAATCATTTCCCCCCCCCCCCCCGCATTAACCTGGACCCATGCATCAGCCCCCGCAGCCCCCTCCCCCTGGAAAGAGTCTGCTCTCTGGGCTATTCCCAGAGAAGAGACACAGAGTAGGCAAGCATGATACAGATGGGTCTAGCACAGGCCTGGCAGAACTTTTGCTCTCCGGATGTTGTGAAACTACATATCCCAGCATACCTTGATACCG
The DNA here is from genome assembly GCF_055691185.1 of Crinia signifera. Lineage (NCBI taxonomy): Eukaryota > Metazoa > Chordata > Amphibia > Anura > Myobatrachidae > Crinia > Crinia signifera. The sequence continues at coordinate 292,919,105 of NC_139220.1, read as the reverse complement.
TTTTGGACTTTCCTAAGAGCAACGCTGTGGCAAGGCATGATGGGAATTGTTGTTTTGCAGCAGCTACAGAGACACAGGTTGGTCAAGCATGGTCTAGCAGAAGCCACAGCAACTCCACCTCATACCTGTGGTTAACCACATCTTCAACAGGGCTGCCATTAGAAATTTGGAGTCCTGGTACTTAGGAAGGATGGGTGGACATGGCCATGTCACATTACTGCCATCTTGAGAGGTGTAGCCACATCATATTGGTGGCATTTCTGCAAATCTTTGGAAGCCTTGTGCCCTGGTACTGTGTATGTCCACTCGAAGCCTCTGATCCTTAAACTAATAACTTTATATACTGATACTCTGCCGATACAGCTCAGGTTTTAAGGATATCCATGCTTAAGTGCAGATGGTGAAATCAAATTGACTGAGGTACTCATTAAGTCACATGTGCTCCAGCATGGATATCCTTAAAACCTGGACGTTAATGACAGAGTTCGGAAACTCAGTACTGGTGGCTACTGTATTTCCCAATGTATTCCATAATCTATAAACACTGTATAAAAAAATTCTCCTGGTATCTTCTTTTTTAGAGGCACCTTCCTGTAGCCAAAGTTGGGAACGGTTTGGTTGTAGTTGTTACTACTTTTCAAACATCAATTCTGACTGGAGGAAGGCCAGGACCAAGTGTATTGTTCAAGACAGTGACTTAGCTGTAATAACCAGTGATGCAGAACAGGTGAGATGTTTGTTTGTGAAATACAATCTAATAAATTCCAATAATATTCCATGTTTAAAGCTACTCCTAACTCCTTATTACAGATAATTGACAGCTTTAAACATGCTAATTTGTCACAAGTAAAGTTGATGTGATGATCCCCTGAATCTCTCAATTGTTTTTTTGGCCCTCCTCCATCCCACAAGGAGAGGTAGTGGGTGACAGGGAAATACACTGGGTGCTCGAGCAAGTTAGAAGGCAAAGGGGAGGCAGATAATGGCAATAGGTGACTGGGGAGCAGATAGTGACAGTGGCATGGAGAGGCAATGGGTGATCGTGATAATTGTGGAGATGGTGACTGGGGAGACAAAGGGTATCAGCAAGAGGCAGTGGGTGATTGGGTAGAGTGTGGGTGACAGGAAGAGGCAAGAGGTGTCAAGGGGAGGCAGTGGGTTACCATAACTAATGGAAGCTATTTTCTTTAAGGTCCCAGCAGCATGGGTTTAATCAAAAATAGTGGTCTCACTGTCAAGAGGAAGGGGATATGATGGAGGTATTGGGGGGACTGGCTCAGCTGTGAGGTGACTGGTAGACAGGTGCACAGTTACATACTGTGACAAACCAGTACTCATACATCGAGGCCTGATTCAGAGTTGATTAGCTGATCAATTAATTTTTAAATCAAGTGATTATTGAATGGCTGCACATGCGTACTGTATGCATTGCGCATGTGCAAGCCTGAATAGCGTATGAATCAAAAAATGTTGTATCCCAATTGCACACTGAGTGAGAAATATCTGCATAATAATCAGATAATACAGAGATCTTGGTTGCATATACTGTATGCAAATATTTCTCACTCACAGTGTACAATTGGGATACAAAATGTTTTTTTTTACTATCTATAAATTCCCTGGAAGCAGCAAGGCCTTGCACAGACATTGGTACTTGTTTCCTAGCACGGCTCCCCCGATTTTGATTGTATTACATTTTATACAATCGCATCGCATGCAATATAGCGGCATGCGATGCATGTGATGCAATCCGATTTTTTATTGTACAAGCACCCTGATGGGTTATTTTAATGTTAAATGCACCCCCATTAGCAACGCCACTATCAACGCCAACCCGAAGCGTGGCAAGCGCAGCGAGGGGCAGCAGTTTGCGTCCTCCGACCTTTTCATACCCCCACTATCCACGTCGGTGTGGAGCTGATTTTAGATAGTGTGGCGAGCGCAGCGAGCCACCGAGCCCGAAGCATGGCGGGGGGACGCAGATTACTTTACATGTATTGCGCGTCCGCCCGCCATGCTTCGGGCTCGGTGGCTCGCCACACTATATAAAATCAACTCCACGCCAACGTGGATAGTGGGGGTATGAAAAGGCCGGAGGACTCTTACCGCCTGCGCTCGCCACGCTTCCGGCTGCTGTTGATAGTGGGGGTGGCGTTGACAATGGGGGTGCATTTAACATTGTAAGCACCCATTAGGGTGCTTGTACAATTAAAAATCGCATCTCATCGCATTGCATGCCATTTGCTGGCATGCAATGCTATGCGATATTTCATTGTACAAGCACTCCTGTTAATTTAGCATGAATATCGCATCGCATACCACTAAGTATGCTATGCGATGGGCGCCGTGCTAGGAAACAAGTACCCAGACTTTTACTCCTTTGGAATAAGTACATGTCTTATGTACGTGCCGCCATAGAGCGATGAAGCTCAAATTAACTCCCAACTGCCCCCCCACCGCGGGACACTGCCAGTCCTGGGCGGGGGGTGGGACCATCCCAACAAAAATGGGACGGTCCCGCAAAAAACAGGACAGTTGAGAGGTATGTCTATAGCAACTGTACATATTCCTTCACTATAATAGAAATGGTGAGAACCTCATGGCCGCTGCTTTGAATTTCCTACCTCAGATGGAAGTAGTGAGACAAATGAGGAGAGTGGGCTCATTAAGATAATGTTCACATGAGATTAGTGATGGGCCATTAGGAAACACCTGCAAGCAGGGCTGCTGAAAGCCCAGCCGGGCCCTGGTAAAAGGGGAGAGTGGCCATGGGGGTGTGCATTTTTCTTGGAACTCCTACTAAATGGACGGTTAACATCCCCAGGAGCCGGCTTCCTGTCAAATCACCTTGCGAACGGCAAGCAGGATTTCATCTCTGGTAGGTGTCGCACATTGCGACCCAGACACATACAAAGTTGCTGTGCAACTTTGCACAGCAGCAATTTGGCCCATAGCACGGTACTGTATGCTGACATATGCCTTGCTAAGTAAAAACTTTAAATGTTTTGTTTTTATTTGTTTGTTTTTGCATTCAATTTGTTAAAGTAAATTCACAGGACACAAAAATGGTTTTCTAAAAAGGGGCATACACACGTTGAGATGTGGACTAAGTAATTTTGCTAAGCTAATTAGGGTAGGCAATTTCCCTGTGTCCAGATCTCCCATGGGGAGCACATACACATGCAGAGATTTGTGCTAAGAGATTTTGCTAAGCAAATTTGCTTAAGCAAAAAAGGTCAGGTAGTGTGTGTACAGCATGAGAGATTGCGATCAGTACCTCTCATTCTGTACACACAGAGAGATTTTCAGTTACTTGCTAAGCAATTTGACTAGATTTTCACTGCATGCACTGACAGCAGGAGATAATTAATCTCTTGGCGCATACACACGGAGAGATGTGTGCTTACTTTCTAAGCAATCTAGTCAGATTGCTTAGAAAATATCCCAGCATGCCCTGCAACAATTTTAGCATGGCAACATAGCAAAACTGTTGCAGGGCATGCTGGGATGTGTAGTTCAACAACAGATGGATTGCCGATGTTCTCCATCACTGGCCTAGAACATTAACTAGTGCACCAATAAAAAGTACACCTGGAAAAGAGAGAAGTAATAGAACAAAACAATGGTTATATTTCTCACAAATTAATTTAAGATATTAAATAAGGGAAGTATCATGTAAAAAAAAAAGAAAATTTACCATATAAGGACAGATTATTAAATTATTTACCGGTATTAGACATTGTGGTAATGTTGCACAATAATCCCAATATCACTGTGTACAACGCCCTAAAATCTGCTGAATGATTACAAACTACCGGGAAGGTTCCAGATGGTCTAAGTTCTCTGGTAGCTTAATATGAATTTATTACCGCTGGTTCCCTGGACAAAACTACATTTTGGGTGTGATGCTGTGGGTTAGTGTGTAAGCTAACCAGCCAGGTCACATGTCATGATTTATATCAAATTAAAGACAGTTGTTTCTCTTCTTTGCCTGCTCCCACAGAAATTTCTCAGCGCAAAAATAAAGAGCACACGTTACTGGATTGGGTTGAATGACATAAAGGAAGAGGGAAAGTGGGAATGGGTTGATGAAACTAACTACACAACTTCATACAAGTAAGTTTTCTGTAAGTAGAAACATGTTCTTTCCTCATCAGTGGATCCATTAGACCAACTTCTGAGCATGAGTAAGCACTGTCTATAACTCAGTAATCCCCAGTGCATAGAGGCAGGGGCAGAACTGCTGGAGACAATGGAGTCAGTTGACGTCAGTCTCTAGCCCTGAAAAGGGCACCTGCTCTATTGTCCCCCATTCCATGAACTCCTGCAATTGTGCACCTGTTAAATGCCCACAAGGACCGGCGCTGTATTTGAAGGGGATGATTGTTGAGGCATTTGTATGTTTGTGAGACGCTGCCCCTTCTATTAATAGAAACTAAAGTGCACTGGTGACTGTACAGAGCCAGCATGTGGTGATCCAGGGCTTTCACATGAGCGCCAGTTACATAGTGACCCACAACATTGGTGAGAGAAAGGGAGCTTGCAAACGGATAGACGTACCCCCCAACTCAGGGCTTAAAGTGGTCATGCAGAGGTGGGGGAACTCATTTCTCTATGCCACCTAATTACCCACCCTCCACTCCCCCAATTAGGCAGAGTCAGGGCCAGGGGTAGGTTTTTTGGCATCCCCCTGCAAACTACAATGCTTTTCTGTGAAAATAACTGTGCAGGGCCAATGTAGAGGTTAAATGTTTCACCTTACTATTAGAGTTGGTGGAACTCAGTTCCACTGCATTCCCCCTCACGGGGATGCTAAGATGGCCAGGGTGTGGAAAAGCTGTGCAGTCTGACGGAAGTGGTGGTGCTTGTGAGTTTGCATCTGAGGCATCTCAGACAGATCTCAGTGTAGTAGGAGCAGCTGGAGGGTGTTGGGAGAGGCAGCATTGTTTTCTAGAGATGAAAGCAGCCTTGTTCCATTGACACTCTATGTTTGATGAAGCATCGGGGTCCTGATTAGGAGATGGACTGGGCCAGTGATCCTTCCCAGCAGGTGCTGCCCAGCTCCAGAGAAGAGCCAGATCAAAGGCAGTCACTAAGAGGCAGAGAACGGACACCAACACCTGCTGTGCCTGTAATAGATTATACACTGCAGAGCTGAATTTAAGGACTGCAAACAGGTCTTTCCACTATTCACACACATCTCTAAAGAACCCATCAATACAAGTCCCAGTACTCATTTGAATATAAAGAGACATAAAACTAACCCTCCCATCCCACAGTGTAACCCTAAACCTCCCTCTATAGCCTAACCCTTCCCCTATGCCTAACCCTAATCCCCCATCCCACAGTCTAGCCATAACCCTGCCCCTAGTACCTATTACTAACCCCTGCAGCCTAACCCTCCTATCCCATAGCCTAACCCTAAACATCCCCCAAGAGCCCAACTCCCCCATTACATAGTCTAACCATTTCACCACATCTAGTGCCTAACCCCCCTCCCGCAGCCTAACCCCTAACCCTCCCCTTAGTACCTATCCCAGATGCAGTACCCAATATTTGGTAGCACTGTTGGTGGGTCTTAGCTATCATAAAGACAGTATTACATTAGTTTCCTTTTTAGATGTATCTTATATCATGGCGCTGGGTGCACAAAGATCGATCCTGCATACAGGCAGTCAGAATGAAGTTACGCCATTGCATAGAGTCCTAGTTTAGCTGTAGGTGGAAATAATTTTATCAATACAAATGATGTACAAAATAGAACTAAAACACACATATAAAGGGATAAGGTGAGTGAGAGAAATATATAACTACTAGGTGATTCATCGCGCCCTACGGGCCCTCTTCACACCTTCGTAAGGGGCTGCGCCCCCTTAATTTGTTAACGTTTGTATTGTGAGAAATATGGTTAGATTTGTATGACAGATGGCCTGTATTGCAACTTGAGTTATAGGTGAAATGTGTCAAATAGAAAGCATATGATGTGGGGGGTGTGTATTGTTTTGTTTAATTAAAAAGCGGTTACAGAGTAAGATGTACATTGATAGTGTGGATGGTACAGTGACATTTGTGGGTGTGGGGGGGGGGGCTGTGTGTGCATGTTGTTTAGGTGTGTGTGTGTGTGCAATAGTATAGTAGGGTGTTTCTGAGTCAGCGGCTCCCCACTGGCAGAGGTCACGACACAGGAAAACAGGAGGCTGGGTAGTGATAGGGGTGTGTGGGAATAAGGGGGACTAAAGAGGAGGGTGGGAGATACTGTGCAGCTTCTGCCAGTGGGTGAGGGTCCAGCGTGGCAGTACAGGATGGTGGCCCTGAGTCAGTGTCTCCTCCTACTGGGTGGGAGTTCGGGTGCATGAGAGCAGGAGGCTGGGCTATGAGGCATGATAGGGGCATGTGGGCAAAACAGCGTCAGCGACTCCCCAGTGATGGAAGTTACGGTTCAGGAGAGCAGAAAGCTGGGTAGTGATAGGGGTGTGTGAGTATACAGGGGACTAAAGAGGGGCTTAGGGGTGCCGTGAATTGCGGGAGGGGCATGGGGGTGTCGTGAATCAAGGGAGGGAGGGGGCGCAGGTGTCAGCTAATGGCGGGAGAGGGCGGGGGTCCGCAAAGCGCGGGAGGGGGCGTGAATCGCGCGAGGGGGGGTTTGCGAGTTGCGGGAGGGGGGGTGCGCGGGGGTGACGTGAATCGTGGGAGGGGGGCGTGAATCGCGGGAGGGGGGTGCGCGGGGGGTCCGCGATTTGCCGGAGGAGGGGCACGGGACATGATGAATCAACCTAGTTGGTTATATATTCTTGTAGAAGGATGGAAGGATGTTGCTGTCATTCAGAATGCATTTACATAAACAGTAATAGTAGCAGTAAAAGATCTGACAAAACACCTACAGTAAAACAGAACAGGTGTTATATATTATACAAAGAATTGGTTGATGATGTCTAGGTTGACGTGCACATAGTTGTCACTGGAAAAAAATTGCCACAAGAAAAAATCAACACAGAAAGGTCAACACATGTAAATGTTGACATAAGTGTGGCACTTCATTGGTGTCCATGTCGACACATGAGAATGAATATGAAAACATTCAAAAAGTGAAAAATAAATCTTCAAAAACTCATGTCAACCTTTTTCATTGTCGACCATAGCCATGTCAGTGTTTTGCATGTGCCATTTAATCGTGGGGTTGCCGTGAATGGGGGGGGGAGGGAGGTGGGGGGTGTCTGCGAATTGCACGGGGTGGGGGGGTCGCGGGGGGTGCTGCGAATTGCGGGAGGGGGGGTCGTGGGGGGTGGGTGACGCGAATTGCGGGAGGGGGGTCACGTGGGGGGGGTACCGCGAATCACGGGAGGGGGTCGCTGGGGTGCCGCAAATCGCCGCAAGAAAAAATCAACACAGAAAGGTCAACACATGTAAATGTTGACATAAGTGTGGCACTTCATTGGTGACCATGTCGACACATGAGAATGAATATGAAAACATTCTTAAAATGAAACATAAATCTTCAAAAACTCATGTCAACCTTATTCATCGTCGACCATAGCCGTGTCAGTGTTTTGCATGTGCCATTTGATCCTGGGGTTGCTGTGAATCGCAGCGACTGGGGGGGGGGGTGGTGGGGGGTGTCCACGGTAGGGGGGGTGGTGGGGGTGTGTGCCATGAATTGGGGGAGGGGGGGTCGCAGGGGTGGGTGCTGCTAATTGCGGGAGGGGTGGGACGCGGGGGGTGGGGTGCCCCGAATCGCCGGAGGGGGGGTCGTGGGGGCTGGGGTTGCCGCGAATTGCGGTAGGAGGGGTTTGCGGGGGCGGGGGAGTGCGCAAATCATGGGAGGGGCCCCGCGAATCGCGGGAGGGGGGGCGGCGGGGGCACTCACCTGGTGTGTCTGATGAGTAGCTGTGTCTTTGCTGGGTAACATGGGGAGGCAGAGGGTGTCTGGCACTGTGCATACCTCCTAACATGACCCATGCCAGGAGGGACACAATGCTCTGCCGCTGGACTTTCTTCCTAATGTATGATTACCTCCATCTGTGTTGAACAGGTTAATTGATAGGAAAGGTGCTTCAACACAGGTGATGGCAATCATACATTAAAAGGAAAGTGCAGGAGCAGAGCAAGGTGTCCCTCCTATGACTGTGGGCTCACTGGGCTGGTTCTCTGTCATGTGAGTCAGAGGCTCCACCCAGCATTAGAGGGTCAGACACACTTTGAGTGACAGATGTAGCCAAATATATAAGAGATTCAAAAAAAGAAAAATAAATCTTCAAAAACTCATGTCAACCTTTTTCATTGTCGACCATAGCCGTGCCAGTGTTTTGCATGTGCCATTTAATCCTGGGGTTGCCGTGAATCGCGCGCGGGGGTGGGGGGGGATGGAGGAGGTGAGGGGTGTCCGCGAATCACGGGAGGAGGGGTCGTGGGTGGATGCCGTGAATTGCGGGAGGGCGGGTCGCGGGGGGTGTGGGTGCCGCGAATTGTGGGAGGGGGGGCGCGGGGGGTTGCAGTGAATCGCGGGAGGGTGGGTCGCGGCTGCGGGGGGTTGCCGCAATGACAGGAGGGGGGGTCAGGGGTGGGGAATCGCGGTAGGGGGGGTCGTGGGGGGCACCGTGAACCACGGGAGGGGGGACCCGGGGGGTTGGCGCGAATCGTGGGAGGGGGGCGCTTGGTGACGCGAATCGCAGGAGGGGGGTGTGTCACGGGTGGGGCCGCGAATCGCGGGAGTCACCGGGGGTGCCGCGAATTGCGGGGGGGGTGCTGCAAATCGCGGGAGGGGGGTCGCGGGGGTGCCGCGAATCGCCACAAGAAAAAATCAACACAGAAAGGTCAACACATGTAAATGTTGACATAAGTGTGGCACTTCATTGGTGTCCATGTCGACACATGAGAATGAATATGAAAACATTGAAAAAGTGAAAAATTAATCTTGTCAACCTTTTTCATTGTCGACCATAGCCATGTCAGTGTTTTGCATGTGCCATTTAATCGTGGGGATGCCGTGAATGGGGGGGGGGGAGGGGGGGAGGTGCATACCCAACATGACCCTCTCCAGGAGGGACACATTGCTCTGTTTCTGGACTTTCTTCTTAATTTATGGATTACCATCACCTGTGCTTAAACACCTTTCTTATCAATTACCCTGTTTAAAACAGGTGATGACAATCATAAATTAAGATGGAAGTCCACAAACAGAGCATTCTGTCCCTCCTGGAGAGGGTCATGTTGGGAGGTATGGAGGTGTGGGGCGCTCACCTGGTGTGTCTGGTGAGTAGCTGTGTCTTTGCTGTGTAACATGGAGAGGCAGAGGGTGTCTGGCACTGTCTGTGGGCTCACTGGGCTGGTTCTCTGTCATGTGAGTCAGTCATGTGAGTCAGCGTTACAGCTCCAGACACACTTTGAGTGACAGATGTAGCCAAATATATAAGAGATGCCAATTTATTTCCCAATTGGGGTTTAATATGTAAACATGATAAAATATAGCTTCTCACAGGACCCCGAACACTTCTCGTTTTGATGTCACATGAAATAATTAGCTCCACCTGTGGATGTTTAAAAAAAATGTGTCAGTGAGTAATGATTACAACTGTGCACACGCTAAGTAACCAGTGGGAGCATTAATTGTTTGGGGTCCCAAGGACCGATATAGCCTATAGGCATCTATTGATGGAGTTAGCTAATGGTGTCAAGCGCTGAAATCTTTTTCAGCTTTGTAAATGGGCTATTATTGTTATCCCAACAATCAGAGGGTCCTAACACCCCTCTCCAGGAGGGACTTCCCTCTTACATTATGATTACCAGCACCTGTATTGAGACAGGTGTCATTATTATAAGAGAAATACATAATTTAATAAATGGCAATCATAAATTAAGAGGGAAGTCCAGGATTAAAGCATTTTTCCCTCCTGGAATGGGTCATGTTGGGAAGTGTACCTTCATATTAAATAGCCAATTACCTGGGGCTGATTCAGGTTAAATTTCATAAGTGATCCAACGCTCAGTTCCCCCGATGGTGCGGTGCAGAACCCATCCTGAGCATGTGCAGTACTAGTCCTGTGCCGACATTGCCGAACAGCAATCACCTCTGCCTGAGAGTTACCGGCAGAGGCATTTGCTGGAAGGGACAGGATGGGGGCAGCTGGCATTTCCAGAAATGGGGGCATGTTGTATTGGTTTATTTTCGGGAATGCCCAGGCAAAGGACCATGTTGCGAGGAGCAGTTTCATTGGCCACACAAGCCAGGCTGCAACAGGCAACTGGGAAGGGTTAGACTTATCCAAGCTGCAGTCGCAGGGGGGGGGGCACCATGACCAATGGTAACAATGTTCCGCTTAAACTGTGATCGCATTGCAGTTTGAGGCAAATGCAGTTTTATGCACCTTTTCCAGCATTTGCATTGCTTAAGGATCGAGCAGCTTATCATATGCAATCCTTACTAATACCCCTTTTACACCAAAAACCCTGGTCGGACCCTGGTCTTTCAACACGGATGTTTCCAGAGTTGGACCCTGCTTCATACCCCATTTACACAGCAATTCGACCTGGGTCGGACCAGGGTCTGCACCATTTATACTGGACCTGGGTCAGCCCTGCCTTTCCTTGTGTAAAATGGCCTGAAGCATCACATCACCTCCCCTGCATCTCATCACCCCCCCCCCTGAAGCATCAAATCACCTCCCCCTGCTCACCTTTACCCCCTGAAGCACCAAATCCCCCCCCTGCACATCTTTACCCCCTGAAGCACCAAATCCCCCCCTGCACATCTTTACCCCCTGAAGCACCAAATCCCCCCCCTGCACATATTTACTCCCTGAAGCATCACATCAGCCCACCCCCCCCCCACGCCCCTTGCACATCATCACCCCCCTGAAGCATTACATCATATCACCACCCCACCTCAACCCAGTGCGGGGACCAGCCTCCAGGCAGCAGGGTCTGGCAGTGCAGGGCAGGCGGGCAATCCAGCGTATAGGAAGTTGCCAGTGGGGTCCCTCCAGTGCATGGGAAGTAACCCGTGGGGTCCCTGCGGCGGATGGGAACTAGTAGCGGTAGTTCCCAGCCGCCGCAGGGACCCTCACCGGTTACTTCCCATGCGCTGGATGGACTCTGCCGCCCGCGACTTCCCATACGCCGGATGGCCGCCCTGGCCGCCTGCACTGCTGGACCCAGCGCTGGGGGGGGGGGGGGGTGATGATGTGATGCAGCAGCGGAGAGTGATGATGTCACCTGCACTGCAGGATCCCGCTGCCTCCACGTCGAGTTACACCAGCAGCCGCGGTGAGCATCCCCTCCGTCTCCCCCTCAGCAGCCTGACAGATCGCCCCCCGCAGCTGCAGACACCACTCTCCTCCCGCAGCATGCCGTGCACGGACCCGCTGCGGGTGCCTCAACCCGCAGTGGGACCATTTACACCGGGCTCTACACGGGTCCTAACCGTGTTCTACCCAGGTCAGGACCTGGGTAGAGGACCCGTGTAAATGGACACGGTTTGACCCCATTTACACCGCCGAAGATCCGGGTCTGACCCGCCGCTGACCCGGATTTTTCGGCAGTGTAAAAGGGGTATAATACCCATTTTACACCAAAAACCCTGGTCGGACCCTGGTCTTTGAATGCTGGAGTATCCAGGGTCTGACCCTGCTTTATATCCCATTTACACAGCACTTTGACCTGGGTCAGACCTGGGTCTGCACCATTTACACTGAACCTGGGTCAGCCCTGCCTTAAATAATATATATATATATATATATATATATATATATATATAATATTTATATAAATATAATATATATATATAATATTTATATATATATATATTTATAGAAATATATAATATATATATTTATAAATAATATATATATATATATATAATATTTAAGGCAGGGCTGACCCAGGTTCAGTGTTTTTTAGGGGGTAGATGGGGAGTGCTGTCTCTGGGTGCTGGGAGGAGGGGAGTCCCTGCGGCTGCTGAGGGGAGGGGGGTACCTGTCAGCCTGAGCTCACTCAGCGAAGGGGATGATGTGCGCCGCTGCTGTACCACTCCCCGCAGCCGCGAAGTTCCTGCGGCGAATGTACAGTCAGTGGCAGGGGTCCCTCTGGCGCATGGGAAGTAGTACTAGTTCCTATGCGCTGGAGGGACTGCCGACACTGACTGTCCATTCGCCGCAGGGACCGGCTGCCGGGAGGTGGTACAGCAGCGGCGCACATCATCCCCTCCGCTGAGTGAGCTCCGACCGCAGGCTGACAGGTACCCCCCTCCCCTCAGCAGCCGCAGGGACCCCCTCCTCCCGCAGCAGCTGGGCACAGCTTCCCCAGCGCTGCACGCTGTGGACACGCTGCGGGTGCCTGCACCCGCAGCGGGACCATTTACACGGGTCCTATCCGGGTTCTACCCAGGTCAGGACCTGGGTAGAGGACCCGTGTAAATGGACACGGATTTACCCCATTTACACCGCTGATTATCCGGGTCTGACCCGCAGCTGACCCGGATTTTTCGGCAGTGTAAAAGGGGTATAAATGAGGGCCTTAAGCATTTTTGAAGGCTTGACCACAAAAGAACCTTATAAAATAGGCCCCATTAGTGTCTACATCTGCCAACCTCTTTAGAATGTAATCTCTCATGAGCAGGGACCTCTTACCTCATGTGCTTATCCTTTCTTACTTTAGCAGTCTTCGACTGCACCAAAGCCCGCTGTTTGCTGCCACCTTGATACTTATGTTGCAGCAATTGGCTGATGTTCCTATAATCATTTACCCTGTATTTGTCCTGTATTGTCTTCACACTGTAAGTTACTGTTTTCCAGTTTGATTATGTGTACTCTGTAATTGGATGCTGCGGAACCCTTGTGGTGCCATATAAATAAAGGATAATAATAATAATAGGTAACAATAATGATTATATATTACCTTGTTTCTTTGTCCTGGTTCTGTGACCCCCATGTTGTTGTCCATTTGTTCCAATGTTCCTTCTGTTATTCCACAACCCAGAGCATCTGATTATATAAAACTGGTCCTGAGGGGAAAAGCTGCTTCTGCAAGCCCAAAAGGATGCTGCAAACTCAGATCTCTAGTAGTGGATTGGGTGTCACTATCCTCGTGTTATTCATACCGTAGTGTACGCTTGTCATGCTTTATTGTGACTGTAAAACAGGATGCACTGGCATCAAAAATGCAGTCATTTATACTTATGAGCAGAATTCCTCTTGCAGGGCCTGGAGGAAAGGTGAGCCCAGTGATGCAGCCAACGAAGACTGTGTCGACATGGGGACCACTGGGGAATGGAATGACCGGACCTGCTCCTTTGACCGAAACTTTGCCATTTGTGAGAAAAAACTCTTCTGAGTAAATACTCAACACATGGTTACTTTCTGCAAACAGGGAAAATGAAGCTTGTAGGTCTATCCTCTCTAATCACTTGAATTCAGGAACAGTTATGTAACTATATCAGTAGGAATTGATTCCAGTGATTTTCTCCAATCCAGGAATTTAAGATCCTACGACTGCTCCTCAAAACTTGTGTTTTATTTATGATTTGCTCACTCCAAAAAGGTTCCCCCCCTCAACCCCCATAATACCTTTAGGATGCTAAGCATTGTAACATTCAGAATAATTTCCTCTTGTATCTGCTAATAAATATATATGCTTTCCATATCTCCTTCATGAAATAAGAAACTAATGGGGTTTTTTTCGTGAAGGAAAAAAAAATATTTTGTCCTATACTGGGACATCTAGGTTTGCATGGCAGCCTTCTACTGCCCATCAGGAATGCATAACATCAATAAGAACAGATTTATATGAGAAACTTTACCAGAACATTTTAGATTGAATTAACAGAGATATTGCAGCAACGATCCCAATTCACGAATGCGATTTGGCCTGTTTTCACCCGATTCTGACTGATCAGGCCAAGAAATCAGGTGAAATCGGGCCAAATTGCATGTATTTGACATCTGGTTGGCATCTGGAAGTGTTGTATATAAGATAAACCGCATGCGCAGCTGTCAGGTACTAAAAACCATCCGCAATATAGATCACATCGAATTTTTGAGGAGCTCCCTGGGAGTCTATTTACATTCAGTTAATCATGGCCCAGCTCGCTCAGTCGGTAAAGCATGAGATTCTTAATCTCAGGGTTGTGGGTTGCATGCTGTATTTTATTTTTAGCAGAGTGAAAGTTCATATTTTATTTGTTCAATTATATTAACATTCGTGACTATATTTAACCCTTTGAGAATCAACATCTCTGTGAGAGATGCACAAAATATCTTCTAAAAATGGCAACATCTCTGTGAAAGATTTGCTAAATATTGGCTAAAAATCCCAGCATCGCTCACATTAGTTATATTGATTGAAATAAAAAAAATATATATATTTCCTATATAAGCATTACAGGTCATTATGATGATAAATAAAATATTTTCTTGGCAATTTTCAAACCAATTTTGAAAAATTATTCTGGCACTCAAAGGGTCAAAGTTAATTGGAAGCTAGCTTATACCTCTTCACTTTGTACACCAATGTTTCCAAGAAAATTTCCATTAAAACTTAAAAAAATATATCCCCAGCAATCATATTGCTCAGTGTCTCCTTTTCATTAGCGATGAAAAGGAGACACTGCTACGGGGCGGAGGGGGAGCGCAGCTGTCACTTTGATGGGAGGAGGGAGGGAGCAGCGGCACGGGGCTGGGGAGATCAACGCTGATCTCCCCGGTGCTGACCTCCCTGCACAGCGATCGCCGGGGAAAGCGGCTGGTCGCAGGAGCATGCTCCTGCTACCAGCGACCATTAGGCAGCGCGCACCAGAATAGAACCAATAATCAATGATCAATGGTAATTACAGCATAAAATCCACAATTTTTGATATGATACAACATTTATTTAAAAACATGTAGTTTTCATCTGTGCAGTATGATTCATACAGAAACTAGGAAATACACCCAATGCGTCACACAGGACTCTGGATCCAGGAGCCAGTCTCGTGATGCAGTTGTGATCTAAGTCTGTAATATTAAGATCCTCTACAGGATCCGAACGTTTAGAAGGACTTCTACATTTTTTGATTCATATCCAAATTACAGTTGGAACTCGATGCAGCTGAGCACTATATATTAATTATCCGCATAGGATCTGCTTTTTAGAAGGTTTACATACCGGGTGTGATTATTCTCACTACCCACCAACATACGGAAAAAATTCTATTACCCCTGAGGAAGTCTTATCGATGAAACGCGTTGGGTGTATTTCCTTGTTTCTGTATGAATCATACTGCACAGATGAAAACTACATGTTTTTAAATAAATGTTGTATCAAATCAAAAATTGTGGATTTTATGCTGTAATTACCATTGATCATTGATTATTGGTTCTATTCTGGTGGTGGAATTTACATTAGGGGCGCACTCTGTTTTTTCCTTTTCTCTATTTCTTCCATTTCCCCCACTAACAGGGGGGACAAATAGAGGTGCTGCCCTGACAGATATTTTCTAGCGCATTGAAAGGGTATTTCTTTTGATATATATATATATATATATATATTATACATACATACATACACACACACACACACACACAGCTAGATTAACATCAGAGTACAGTATAGAAGTTTATTATTGGTCAATAAAAAAAACTTCTAAATGCCTAATTAGTCATTTAGAGGAGTGTCTAAAGTTTTCTGAACCAAATCCAGACATTGTTATCTTGAAATAGGGATTTTTTTCCAACTTTACACCTGCTCAGAGATGTTGAATTGAAATTTGCCGTAAAATTGCTGCAAATCTGTTTTTGCAGACAATTTTTGCAATTCCTGGAAAATGTACACTTTTTTTCACAAAAACATATTTCACAGCTTATTGAATTCAGCCCTTAACCACTAGTGGATTGACATATTTATTCCTATATGCTCCACTCTACCATATACAGGTTTCTGTAGTGTAGTGGTTATCACGTTCGCCTCACACGCGAAAGGTCCCCGGTTCGAAACCGGGCAGAAACATTTTGCCCACACCTTGTCAAAAAGCAATGCTTATTTTAAAAATGTTTTTATTATAAATTTTTGGTTATTCACTCCTCAAAGCTAATTACCACTAATGCTACAGGAAGGATGTTTTTAATAATATAAAGGTATATTCACATTTTTACATGTAATAGAGGCATATGCATTGTAGTAGAGAAAAAAGACATTATTTATATTGGTTTTAATAATAAATATTCAAAAGTGAATTGTAATATGCAATGACATGAAAAACAAATTTCCAAATACTTGCACATGCTGACTGCAGTTTTCTGGGCATAGCACAGATGTGGAGTATATTCCCTGGTGGTCTAGTGGTTAGGATTCGGCGCTCTCACCGCCGCGGCCCGGGTTCGATTCCCGGTCAGGGAATGACTGTTTTTAGTCACAACTTATGGTTTCTAATGTTTGGCATCTATTTGTGAACCAATGAAAACCACATTTTCTTTTGCTAGAGAAAGAGCTTTTTCATCACTTTTTCCTATTTGACAAGAGGGATACTTCAGTGAAAGCATGGGTTCTCTTACAGCCCATCTATTTAATTGTGTTACTTTTTTTGTATAACCAGCATTAATGGGCTTATGGGGCCCTTACACCTTCCGTGAATCAGAACAATTCCCGATCCCCTGTCCGATGCATCAAGGGATTGGAGATATTACACATGGTTAAAAATCTCAATGCTCCAATCCCAGCAAAGATCGTGGAATCTGAACCAAATGCATAGCATCAGTAAGAACAGATTTATATGAGAAACTTTACCAGAACATTTTATTTATGTCTCCAGCATTAAAACCAACATGCTCCATGTATGCACTGACATATAATTCCCTACTATGCTTTCCTAATTGTTACATTGGGCAGTCTTGATGCTTAGTAAACATGTCCTGCGGAAGCTTTTGTACTGGCAGGTTTGTGCTCACAGTATACCATTTCCAATAGATAAATTGCATACTAGACTCCGCATAGTAGTTCAAGAGTTCCCAAATTTTTTGAATCACAGCACCCTAGAGTACCAGAATTTTTTCACGGCACCCCTAGGCCAAACATAAATGTATAAAAAAATAAATTTTAAGTAGAGTGTGTTTAAATGTCATCCTTAGGCTTAGCTATTTGGTGAAGCACCAGATTTTTCCACATAGTTTATGTATGGCAGCCACCAGCACTGGTTTTGTCTATTCCATTGACCATAAATAATTTGAATTGGTCATTGACCACCTACCCTTGGAACTATCCCGAGGCACCCTCAGGAGCCACGGCACACAGTTTGGGAACCATTGCTCTTATACGCAGTTTTGAAGCACATAAAACATGGCCCGGCTAGCTCAGTCGGTAGAGCATGAGACTCTTAATCTCAGGGTCGTGGGTTCGAGCCCCACGTTGGGCGCACTTTTTCATTTTTAACAGTTTAGTGAAAGTCCACTTTATTTGTTAAATTATAATAACATTCAGGATGATAGTTAAAGTTTATTGGAAGCTAGATTATTCCTCTTCACTTATTATACCAATGTTCCCTAAAAAAAATTCAAATTAAAATTTTGTTTTAAATTGAAATTAATAATAATAAAAAATATATCTTAAAGAAAAAAAATGCTCATGTTACACAATGTAGTTTTCTGTCCCAAAATTAGCAGCTGCTATGTGAAACACTAAGAGACATATTTAATTAGCATTAAAATCACTGTAATTTATTGTGATTTACATTTTTGCCTGGTTTTTGCTGTGAAAATTTTTTTAATATGGATATGTGCATTTCCATGATTAGTATATTCAATTTTAAATTCACTGAATTTCAGAGAAATTGTTGCTGGTGGGGGAAAAAATGGGTAAATCTGCTTGCACACATCCCTCCCCTTCCAAAATAGCTAAAGAAACACCAGATAACAGTATAAAAGTACTATTTATTTCTAAAATTTAAATGTAAGTCAAATGGCTGTTACATATATTTTTAATAATACAAATTGGTATAAAGCAATATTTCTCAGCAAAATATGTGCTAAAATTACAATTGTGGACCATAAAAATGGGTATAAATCTATATATATGTAACTTTAGGTTACTTTAAAAAAAAAAGTCAAACCAGACTGATTACTCCCACCATGTCCCACTAATAAAGCACCCAAATATACAGTACCTGTCTCTAACCTTGTACCTCAATTTCCAACATTTTGCACTCTACCCCAAAAAATGAAATGTAATTTTTGGTCAATAAAATTTAAAAATTTAAATTCTGAGCCAAATCAAGACATTTTCCAACTTGACACCTGCTCAGAGATGTTGAATTAAAATTTTGATCAAAAGTGCCGCAAATCTGATTTTGCAGACAAGTGAACAGACACTTTTTGCGATTCCTGGAAAATGTACACTTTTTATAGCGAAAACATATTTCACAGCTAATTTAGTTCGTCCTTAACCACTAGCATATATAGTAGGTAAGGCTGAAAAAAGATATATAAGTATATCATAGATGTGAAGTGTATTCCCTGGTGGTCTAGTGGTTAGGATTCGGCGCTCTCACCGCCGCGGCCCGGGTTCGATTCCCGGTCAGGGAATGATTGTTTTTAGTCACAACTTATGGTTTCTAATGTTTGGCATCTATTTGTGAACCAATGAAAACCACGTTTTCTTTTGCTAGAGAAAGAGCTTTTTCATCACTTTTTCCTATTTGACAAGAGGGATACTTCAGTGAAAGCATGGGTTCTCTTACAGTCCATCTATTTAATTGTGTTACTTTTTTATATAACCAGCATTAATGGGCTTATGGGGCCCTTACACCTTCCGTGAATCAGAACAATTCCCGATCCCCTGTCCGATGCATCAAGGGATTGGAGATATTACAAATGATTAAAAATCTCAATGCCCCAATCCCAGCAAAGATCGTGGAATCTGAACAAAATGCATAACATCAGTAAGAACAGATTTATATGAGAAACTTTACCAGAACATTTTATTTATGTCTCCAGCATTAAAACCAACATGCTCCATGTATGCAGTGACATATAATTCCCTACTATGCTTTCCTAATTGTTACATTGGGCAGTCTTGATGCTTAGTAAACATGTCCTGCGGAAGCATTTGTACTGGCAGGTTTGTGCTCACAGTATACCATTTCCAATAGATAAATTGCATACTAGACTCCGCATAGTAGTTCAAGAGTTCCCAAATTTTTTGAATCACAGCACCCTAGAGTACCAGAATTTTTTCACGGCACCCCTAGGCCAAACATAAATGTATAAAAAAATAAATTTTAAGTAGAGTGTGTTTAAATGTCATCCTTAGGCTTAGCTATTTGGTGAAGCACCAGATTTTTCCACATAGTTTATGTATGGCAGCCACCAGCACTGGTTTTGTCTATTCCATTGACCATAAATAATTTGAATTGGTCATTGACCACCTACCCTTGGAACTATCCCGAGGCACCCTCAGGAGCCACGGCACACAGTTTGGGAACCATTGCTCTTATACGCAGTTTTGAAGCACATAAAACATGGCCCGGCTAGCTCAGTCGGTAGAGCATGAGACTCTTAATCTCAGGGTCGTGGGTTCGAGCCCCACGTTGGGCGCACTTTTTCATTTTTAACAGTTTAGTGAAAGTCCACTTTATTTGTTAAATTATAATAACATTCAGGATGATAGTTAAAGTTTATTGGAAGCTAGATTATTCCTCTTCACTTATTATACCAATGTTCCCTAAAAAAAATTCAAATTAAAATTTTGTTTTAAATTGAAATTAATAATAATAAAAAATATATCTTAAAGAAAAAAAATGCTCATGTTACACAATGTAGTTTTCTGTCCCAAAATTAGCAGCTGCTATGTGAAACACTAAGAGACATATTTAATTAGCATTAAAATCACTGTAATTTATTGTGATTTACATTTTTGCCTGGTTTTTGCTGTGAAAATTGTTTTTAATATGGATATGTGCATTTCCATGATTAGTATATTCAATTTTAAATTCACTGAATTTCAGAGAAATTGTTGCTGGTGGGGGAAAAAAATGGGTAAATCTGCTTGCACACATCCCTCCCCTTCCAAAATAGCTAAAGAAACACCAGATAACAGTATAAAAGTACTATTTATTTCTAAAATTTAAATGTAAGTCAAATGGCTGTTACATATATTTTTAATAATACAAATTGGTATAAAGCAATATTTCTCAGCAAAATATGTGCTAAAATTACAATTGTGGACCATAAAAATGGGTATAAATCTATATAAATGTAACTTTAGGTTACTTTAAAAAAAAAAGTCAAACCAGACTGATTACTCCCACCATGTCCCACTAATAAAGCACCCAAATATACAGTACCTGTCTCTAACCTTGTACCTCAATTTCCAACATTTTGCACTCTACCCCAAAAAATGAAATGTAATTTTTGGTCAATAAAATTTAAAAATTTAAATTCTGAGCCAAATCAAGACATTTTCCAACTTGACACCTGCTCAGAGATGTTGAATTAAAATTTTGATCAAAAGTGCCGCAAATCTGATTTTGCAGACAAGTGAACAGACACTTTTTGCGATTCCTGGAAAATGTACACTTTTTATAGCGAAAACATATTTCACAGCTAATTTAGTTCGTCCTTAACCACTAGCGTATATAGTAGGTAAGGCTGAAAAAAGATATATAAGTATATCATAGATGTGAAGTGTATTCCCTGGTGGTCTAGTGGTTAGGATTCGGCGCTCTCACCGCCGCGGCCCGGGTTCGATTCCCGGTCAGGGAATGATTGTTTTTAGTCACAAATTATGGTTTCTAATGTTTGGCATCTATTTGTGAACCAATGAAAACCACATTTTCTTTTGCTAGAGAAAGAGCTTTTTCATCACTTTTTCCTATTTGACAAGAGGGATACTTCAGTGAAAGCATGGGTTCTCTTACAGTCCATTTATTTAATTGTGTTACTTTTTTGTATAACCAGCATTAATGGGCTTATGGGGCCCTTACACCTTCCGTGAATCAGAACAATTCCCGATCCCCTGTCCGATGCATCAAGGGATTGGAGATATTACACATGGTTAAAAATCTCAATGCCCCGATCCCAGCAAAGATCGTGGAATCTGAACCAAATGCATAACATCAGTAAGAACAGATTTATATGAGAAACTTTACCAGAACATTTTATTTATGTCTCCAGCATTAAAACCAACATGCTCCATGTATGCACTGACATATGATTCCCTACTATGCTTTCCTAATTGTTACATTGGGCAGTCTTGATGCTTAGTAACCATGTCCTGCAGAAGCTTTTGTACTGGCAGGTCTGTGCTCACAGTATACCATTTCCAATAGATAAATTGCATACAAGATGTACGCCTAGACTCCGCATAGTAGTTCAAGAGTTCCCAAATTTTTTGAATCACAGCACCCTAGAGTACCAGAATTTTTTCACGGCACCCCTAGGCCAAACATAAATGTATAAAAAAATAAATTTTAAGTAGAGTGTGTTTAAATGTCATCCTTAGGCTCAGCTATTTGGTGAAGCACCAGATTTGTCCACATAGTTTATGTTTGGCAGCCACCAGCAGTGGTTTTGTCTATTACATTGACCATAAATAATTTGAATTGGTCATTGACCACCTACCCTTGGAACTATCCCGAGGCACCCTGGGGAGCCACGGCACACAGTTTGGGAACCATTGCTCTTATACGCAGTTTTGAAGCACATAAAACATGGCCCGGCTAGCTCAGTCGGTAGAGCATGAGACTCTTAATCTCAGGGTCGTGGGTTCGAGCCCCACGTTGGGCGCACTTTTTCATTTTTAACAGTTTAGTGAAAGTCCACTTTATTTGTTAAATTCTAATAACATTCAGGATGATAGTTAAAGTTTATTGGAAGCTAGATTATTCCTCTTCACTCTGTATACCAATGTTCCCTAAAAAAAATTCCATTAAAATTTTGGGTACTTGTGTAGTATCACGGCGCCCATCGCACCGCAGACCATAAGGCATGCGATGGTATGTGATGCGATATCGCGCGATGTCCCGCAATGTCATACAATGTTAAAATTGTATGGCATTGTATATGGCATACAATGCGATGCGATTATAACTTGTATAAGCACCCTAATGGGTGCTTACAATGTTAAATGCACCCCCATGCCACCCCCAAGTATAAACGTGAACCCGAAGTGTGGCGAGTGCAGCGAGCCCGCAAAGGGGCGGCGGTACGCGTCCTCCGACCTTTTCATACCCCCACTATCCACGTCGGTGTGGAGTTGATTTTATAAAGAGTGGCGAGCGCAACGAGCCACCGAGCCCGAAGCGTGGCGAACGCACGCACATAACTTCACAGGTATACGCGTCCGCTCGCCATGCTTTGGGCTCGGTGGCTCGCCACACTTTTTAAAATCAACTCCACGCCGACTTGGATAGTGGGGGTATGAAAAGGTCAGAGGACGCGTACCACCGCCCCTCGCGGGCACGCTGTGCTCGCCATGCTTCGGGTTGACGTTCATACTGGGGAGTGGCGTGGGGGTGCATTTAACATTTTAAACACCCATTAGGGTGCTTATACAATTTAACATCGTATAGGGGTTTTTCATCGCATCGGTGTATGGCATGCGATGCGATGAAAAATCGTGCGACTCATTATCGGGGGCGCCGTGATAATACACAAGTACCAAATTTTGTTTTAAATTGAAATTAATAATAATAAAAAATATATCTTAAAGAATAAAAATGCTCATGTTACACAATGTAGTTTTCTGTCACAAAATTAGCAGCTGCTATGTGAAACACTTATGCTGTGTACACACGGGGAGATATATTGCTCAGCCATATATGGCTGAGCAATATATGGCTGAGCAATATATTGCTCAGTTTCTACTTAACATCAGCGACCAGAGATGGGCAATAACTCCCATTGCGGGCAATATGGTCGCTCAGCGACCATATTTCCCGCGATTTTGCACAAAATCGCCCTTGTGTGTACGCACCTTAAGAGACATATTTAATTAGCATTAAAATCACTGTCATTTATTGTGATTTACATTTTTGCCAGGTTTTTGCTGTGAAAATTATGTTTAATATGGATATGCGATTTCCCATGATTAGTATATTCAATTTTAAATTCACGGAATTTCAGAGAAATTGTTGCTGGTGGGGGGGGAAAAAATGGGTAAATCTGCTTGCACACATCCCTCCCCTTCCAAAATAGCTAAAAAAACACCAGATAACAGTATAAAAGTACTATTTCTAAAATCGAAATTAAGTCAAATGGCTGTTATATATATTTTTAATAATACAAATTGGTAGAAAGCAATATTGCTCAGCAAAATATGTGCTAAAATTACATTTGTGGAACATAAAAATGGGTATAAATATATATATATATATATATATATATATATATATATATATATATATATGTAACTTTAGGTTACTTAAAAAAAAGTGAAACTGATTACTCCCACCATGTCCCACTCATAAAGCACCCAAATATACAGTACCTATCTCTAACCTTGTACCTCAATTTCCAACAAATGAAATTTAATTTTTGGTCAATAAAAATCAAAATTTTTAATTCTAAGCCAGACATTTTCCAACTTGACACCTGCTCAGAGATGTTGAATTAAAATTTGCATTAAAAGTGCCGCAAATCTGTTTTTGCAGACAAGTGAACAGACACTTTGCGATTCCTGGAAAATGTACACTTTTTATAGTGAAAACATATTTCACAGCTAATTTAGTTCAGCCCTTAACGACTAGCGGATTAACATTTCTTCCTATATGCCAATCTCTACTGTGTACAGTTTCTGTAGTGTAGTGGTTATCACATTCGCCTTACATGCGAAAGGTCCAAAATTATACATTTTTGGTTATTCGCTCGTCAAAGCTAATAACCACTGCTGCTACAGGTGGGATGTCTTTAATAATATAATGTCTTTAATAATAATAATAATAATATATGTACAAATACATGTAGTAGAGGCACAGAGCATTGTAGTAGAGAAAAAAAATGACATTATATATCGGTTTTAATATTAAATATAGTAAATATTCAAAAGAACAGTAATGCTGACTGCAGTTGTCTGGGTATAGCACACGTGGAATATATTCCCTGGTGGTCTAGTGGTTAGGATTCGGCGCTCTCACCGCCGCGGCCCGGGTTCGATTCCCGGTCAGGGAATGATTGTTTTTAGTCACAACTTATGGTTTCTAAAGTTTGGCATCTATTTGTGAATCAATAAAAAACACATTTTCTTTTGCTAGAGAAAGAGCTTTTTCATTGCTTTTTCCAATTTAACAAGAGGGATACTTCAGTGAAAACATGGGTTCTCTTACAGTACATCTATTTAATTGTGTTCCTTTTTTGTATAACCATAATTAATGGGCTTATGGGGCCCTTACACCTGTCGTGAATCGCAGCAACTCCTGATCCCCTGACCGCTGCATCAAGGGATTGGAGCTATTAAACATTGTTAAAAATCTCAATGCCTTCATCCCGTCAGATATCGTGGAATCTGAACTTTTTTACATACTTAATATCCCCTATCCCACTATAGATTAGGATCATCGCTGCCTGCCGACACATCCTGTCAGCAGAACGAGGGGTCGGAGGATTTCCCCCGCATGTATATGGGCCCCTTTATTTTAAACATCAAATGAACAACTGTATCAGATGTGTTCTACATATTTATACTGAATGCAGCATAAAAACTATGAAGTGCAATGCCCCAAGAGGCAAAGTGCTCACATAGCAATTCACATTGTTGTAGAAAGTGTGGTGGGTTTTATTATATTGTACACAGGATTTAATTTGAATTAATTCCTGGCACATTTTAATATGTGGTAACATCGTACATAGAACTCTGCTAATGGAAACCAACATGTATCTGTACATAGCAACACTCAGATGAGGTGACCTCCTTGCTGCTAATTAAATCCAGGGACGCCATCAGGGGGGTGCTATGGGGACATCTGTCTTGGGCCCGGCTGCTCTGACAGAGGGTAGGGCCTGGTCAGTTCTTTCCCCGCATGTTCAGCGCCAGCAACCCCTTTGGGTCTTCTGCTTGGCAGCGGCCACCATCCCTCCTCATTCAACAGTGAACAGGAAGCCGAAAGCCCCAGAGAAAAGCCCCACAGAGGAGGAGCGGACGCTGCCTCTCTATCACGGGCCAAGGGAGTGAGAAGTGTGCAGCCCAGCCTGGGACCACTGTCTGGCTGCCCCGGCCTGCCCGTACCCCATGGTAAAGGTAAAAATAAATATTATTGTACATAAGAGAGAGTGGGAGGGGTCAGGGAGGTTGTTGTACACAGGGTTTTTTCTTAATAAATGGCTGGTATGCAGTGGGAGGGGAGGAGGTCTTTTCAAATTTTTTAGTTCATTCCAGGGAATATACTGTATATCACAAGCAACTGGAATGAACTTGTAAAGAAGAGACCACCTCCCACTGCATAACAACATATTAAATAAAAATATTTTTTGTAACAAAGGGGTGGAGGCCTTTTATTTTGTCAGTCTAGGGCCTCACCATTTCTGATGGCAGCCCTAATTAAATCTAACCTATTTCTGGATGCTCTTCCCTGTGTGCTTGGCTATGGATTTCTGACTCCAGCGTTAAAGCTAAAATGCTCCATGCATGCTCTGACATATAATTCCCTACCAGAGGCCTCCCATGCTTTCGTAATTGTTACATTGGGCAGTCTTGATGCTTAGTAAATATGTCCTGCAGAAGCTTTTGTATTGGCAGTTCTGTGCTCACAGTATACCATTTCCAATAGATAAATTGCATACAAGATGTACCCCGAGACTCTGCATAGTGGTTGTTATACTTAGTGTTCATTCTAGAACCAGCTTCTGTGCCCTGGGGAAGGGAGACCGCTTCTGTATTTTCAGCAGCGGTGGGGGCACAGTGCGGTAACAGACCACGGACCGGGACACCTGCCGCTACATCCATAGGACTCCTACATGGGTGTCTACACTCCGGCTCACAGGAGCGTGGACACCCGGCCGACATATATCTATGTACCGGGGGAGCTGGGGCAGCGTGCGCACTTTGGGCACATTATTCAAAAGGTGTGCGGGCCCTGCTAAAACAGCCTAGCGCAGGGCTGGGCAACACCGGCCCTCCAGATGTTGATGAACTACACATCCCAGCATGCCTTGCATCAGTTTCAGCATGGCCACATAGCAAAACTAATGCAAAGCATCCTGGGATGTGTAGTTCATTAACATCTGGAGGGCCGGTGTTGCCCAGCCCTGGCCTAGCGTGAACACTACTAATACTCTAGTACAAGGGTTCCCAAACTTTTTTGAATCACGGCCCCCTAGAGTACCAGAATTTTTTCACGGCACCCCTAGGCCAAAAATAAATGTAGGGAAAAAATAATGATTAAGTAGAGTGTGTTTTAATGTTAGGCTCAGTTATTTGGCGAAGGACCAGAATGCTTCGGTTTGTCCTCATAGTTTATGTTTGGCAGCCACCAGCACTGGTTTTGTCTATTACATTGACCATAAGTAACAGCACACACTTTGGGAACCACTGCTCTTAGGAGCAGTTTTGAAGAAAAGAAACATGGCCCGGCTAGCTCAGTCGGTAGAGCATGAGACTCTTAATTTCAGGGTCGTGGGTTCGAGCCCCACGTTGGGCGCGCTTTTTCATTTTGAACAGTTTAGTGAAAGTTCACTTTATTTGATAAATTATAATAACATTCAGGATGATATTTAGATTTAATTGGAAGCTAGCTTATTCCTCTTCACTCTGTACACCAATTTTCCTTACGAAATGTCCATAAAAAATTGTTTAAAAATGAAAAATATATTAAAGAAAAAAAAATGCTCATGTTACACAATGTATTTTTCTGTCATAAAATTAGCAGCTGCTATGTGAAACACCAACAGACAAATTTAATTAGCATTAAAATCATTGACAAATTTAATTAGCATTAAAATCAATGCAATTTATTGCAATTTACATTTTTTACAGGTTTTTGCTGTGAAAAACCTCTTTATGTGGCTATGCACATTCCCGTAATTACCATATTAAATTTCAAATTCACAAAAATGAAATTTCAGAGAAACTAACATCAGATAACAGTATAAAAGTACTATTTATTGCTAATATTTAAATTTAGTCAAATGGCTGTTATATGTCCTTTTTTTATAATAAAAAATGGTAGAAAATAATATTTCTCTTCAAAATATTTTCTAAAATTAAATTTGTGGTACATAAAAATGGGAATAAGTCTAGAAGTTGTGACTTTAGGGGACATTCAAAAAAAGTGGAACCAGACTGATTACTCCCACCATGTCCCACTCATAAGGCACCCAAATTGATCTGTCTCTAGTGTTGTACCCCAATTTCCAACATTTTGCACTCTCTACCCCAAAACAATGGCATGTCATTATTGGTCAATAAAAAAGAAAACTTCTTAATGCCTAATTAGTCATTCAGCGGATGTCTGACGTTTTCTGAGCTAAATTCAGACATTTTTATCTTAAAAAAGGGATTATTTTTCCAACTCTACACCTGCTCAGAGATTTTGAATTGAAATTGGCAGTAAAATTTCTGCAAATCTGTTTTTGCCGACATTTGAACAGACCATTTTTGCGATTCCTGAAAAATTTACACTTTTTAAAGCAAAAACAATTCACGGCTAATTGAATTCAGCCTTTAACCACCAGCACATTGACATATTTCTTCCTATATGCCATCATCCACCGCATGCAGGTTTCTGTAGTGTAGTGGTTATCACGTTCGCCTCACACGCGAAAGGTCCCCGGTTCGAAACCGGGCAGAAACATTTTGTCCACACCTTGTCCAAAAGCAATGCTTAATTTTAAAATGTTTTTATCATACATTTATATAGTTATTCACTCCTCAAAGTGAATCGCCACTACTGCTACAGGTAGGATGTTTTTAAAATAAAGGTATATTCACATTAATAGATGTAATAGAGGCACCGAGCAGTGAAAAAACTAAAAATATGCAAAGGTGAATTGTAATATGCAATAACATGAAAAACAAAATAAGCAAACACTTGCACATGCTGAATGCAGTTGTCTTGGTATAGCACACATGTGGAGAATATTCCCTGGTGGTCTAGTGGTTAGGATTCGGCGCTCTCACCGCCGCGGCCCGGGTTCGATTCCCGGTCAGGGAATGATTGATTTTAGTCACAACTTATGGTTTCTAAAGTTTGGCATCTATTTGTGAATAAATAAAAAACACATTTTCTTTTGCTAGAGAAAGAGCTTTTTATAACTTTTTCCTATTTAATAATACTTCAGTGAAATCATGGGTTCTCTTACAATCCATCTATTTAATTACGTTACTTGTTTTTGTATAACCAGCATTAATGGACTTATGGGGCTGTAACAGTGTTGACTTTTATGCGGGGTACACACTAGGATGACCCGCTCACGATGACGCTGAGCGAACGACCCGCTCACAATGTGCACCGTCAGCAGTACCGATCCGATCGCGACCCGCACCCTGGTGTATGATCGTGTCCAGATCCTACCTGCTGCAGGTAGGATCTGATTAACGACCGACCAACCCGCCGGGCCGCGCATCCTATTGGAATCGGATCACAAAAGGACAGAAAAGGGCCCAATCACCACACAATCTACATCCATCGGTCGGAATTGGATCTAGATTGATGTGATCGGACCCTTGTCATCCTGGTGTGTACCCAGCATAATCCTAGTTAAAATGGTTTGTCTTCTATGTATACTGTATGTGTGTCATATAGCAGTATAGTGTGTTAATCAGTATTTAGACTCCCAGGGTCACTGCAGACTGATTTGAGCTTCCATTGGACCTGGGGTAGCCAACCCTAGTCCTCGAGAGCTACCAACAGTGCATGTTTTGCAGGTCTCCTCACAGAATCACAAGTGAGCTTATTAGCTCCATCTGTGTATCTTTTAAAATGTTTTTGTGGCCACTAGGGTCACCCAAGAGCGCTGGTTTACACAGAGTTATAACAGGGATGGTGGCCTTTTTAGCCAAGCTGCAGCCTCCTATTCAGAGGAATTGTGTACCTCTATAAATCAAGAATATATGTTTGGTATCCAGCTACAAGCTGGTACACCTAGGTGGTGCTGCTTAACCAAAAAAAACAATTAACCATTCAGATGCCAGAATTGTATTATCACAAATTTAGTAAAAAGCATATTTCATTAAACAGTGTAAAAAGGTACTTTTGGACACACATGACATACAACATAAAACATATAGCAATTGAGGCGAGGCTGAGTTTAGCTTTAAATGTATATATATATATATATATATATATATATATATATATATATATATATATATATATATATATATATATATATATATACATATATACATACACACACACACACACACACACACACACACACACACACACACACACACACACACACACACTGAGGCTTTTGTTATTAGGTTATTGTTCTAAATATCACAGAGGCTTTTGTATTATAGTTACCAGTCCCAGGGCTATTTTTAATGAGATGGATCTTGCAGGAATAGCTGTAGAATTATACACTGGACTTCCTCCCTTTATCTGAGCCAGATTGAGTTTGTAATCCTTTTGGATGGTCTACCTTTTTGTAAAGGGACCGGCTCCAGGTGGTGTCCGTCCAATGGTTTAGATCTCCTGCTGCACAGTGTTGTGAATGGCTGTGTGCCAATACAGTGGCGGCGCTGGGCTGTATTTCCGTGCTATCACGGGGCTCCCTATACGCGTTTCTCCGCCTATTGATATATCAGCGGCTTCATCATTCATAAAGCCAATATATACATTTAAAGCTAAACTCAGCCTCGCCTCAATTGCTATATGTTTTATGTTGTACTTCATGTATGTCCAAAAGTACCTTTTTACACTGTTTAATGAAATATGCTTTTTAATAAATTTGTTATAATACAATTCTGGCATCTGAATGGTTAATTGTTTTTTTTGGTTAAGCAGCGCCACCTAGGTGTACCAGCTTGTAGCTGGATACCAAACATATATTCTTTTAAAATGTGTCAGTGATTAATGAGTGCAGCTGTGCAGCAGCTAGGTTGTCTGGAAAATGTGAACTGTTGGTAGCTCTCGAGGGTTAGGGTTGGCTACCACTGCATTGGACCATAGATTGAGGACAGGGTGCTTGTAACTGACCACAGATCCAGGACTACACAGTGAGAGGAGGCTCCCTGGAAATACACCCTATGGCCCTTATTCAGATCTGATCGCAGTACAAATTTGTTTAGAAAATGGGCAAAACCATGTGCACTTCAGGGGGGGCAAATGTAGTATGTGGGTGGGGTGTGCTGAAGCCGAAATCTAAATTGCGGTGTAAAAATAATGCAGCCAGTATTTACCCTACACAGAAACAAAAAGGTACTTGTGACTTATCTGGGCACCCGATTTTCTTCATCGCACCTAAAAATCGCGTCAAATCGCATCACATACAATCAGATTGCATGCAATACGATTTAAAGCGATTTGCCGCGATTTTAATATGTGAAGGCACCCAGATGCCTGTTTCATATGTGAAATGGCCCCCCAAACCCCATTTTTAATTGTATACCCACCCTGATGGCTAAATGCCCCCCATTGTTAATGCCACCCCACTATCAACGCCAACCGGAAGCGTGGCGAGCGCAGCGAGCCCGCAAGGGGCGGCGGTACGCGTCCTCCGACCTTTTCATACACCCACTATCCACGTCGGCGTGGAGTTGATTTTATATAGTGTGGCGAGCGCAGCGAGCCCGAAGCGTGGCGAGCCCCGCGAGGGGACGCGGATAACTGTGAAGCCCGCGAGGGGACGCATATAGCTGTGAAGGTATCCACGTCTCCTCGCCACGCTTCGGGCTCGGTGGCTCGCTGCGCTCGCCACACTATATAAAATCAACTCCACGCCGACGTGGATAGTGGGGGTATGAAAAGGTCAGAGGACGCGTAGCGCCGCCCCTCGCGGGCTTGCCACGCTTTGGGTTGGCGTTGATAGTGGGGTGGCTTTAACAATGGGGGTAATTTAGCCATCAGGATGGGTATACAATTAAAAATGGGGTCTGGGGGGCCATTTCACATATGAAACAGGCATCTGGGTGCCTGTACATATTAAAATCGCATCAAATCGCATCGCATGCAATACAATAGCATACAATGCAACGCGATTTTCAACATTGGGCGCCTAGATAAGTCACAAGTACCAAACAAAATAACTCACACAAATCTATAGCCGGCCATACATCTACAGATCGATTGTCAGATTGGGCTGGTTGGAACACAATTCTGGTAATGGATGAGAGCAAATGACAGTTGACCATTTGCTTTGACATGCTGGAAAACTGCCATTCAGATATTACCAGGTTTTTGTCCCAACCAGCCCAATCTGTCAATCGATCTGTAGATGTATGGCCAGCTTAACTCTCTCTGCACATGTTGCATCTGCCCCAACTGCAGTGCACATGGTTTTGCCCATTTTCCAAACAAATTTGTATTGGGGTTAGATCTGAATAAAGGCCTATGTTTGGACTCTAGCTATATCTTGTAACTGCCTTTGAGGAATGGGGTATACATATAATTTCTTGTTTGTTAATGATTTTGTAAATAAATGATTGTTAAACTGTGTTGAGGTGTCCCTGATTCTCACTATACTTCTGATACAATAGTCCCACTGGGAACAGGGGCCCATACACCTGCACTGAATCGAAGCAAATTGCAGATCCCCTGACCGCTGCATCAAAGGATCAGAGATATTAACCCCTTCACTTGCAATCCCTGAAATGTTCTGGGCTCTGCACCAGTGTTAACACTGGCAATCCTGGTTTTGCCACTGTCTCCCCCTCCTTGCGCATAGCAGCGATGCTGAGCGATGAGCAGCTGCCCGCAGGCTCCTACCTCCTGGCGGTGTGTGGTATGACTTTGCTATATAGATGCTATTTGCTGGTGTAGGTCTCACTATTATAGATTTCATGCTCCGAATTGATGTGATTGTACATATTTAGTGGGATAAGGCGGAGGAGGTTATTGAAAATATGAAAAAAAAAATATATATATAT
Organism: Crinia signifera; assembly: GCF_055691185.1. Taxonomy (NCBI): domain Eukaryota; kingdom Metazoa; phylum Chordata; class Amphibia; order Anura; family Myobatrachidae; genus Crinia; species Crinia signifera. The sequence goes on along the minus strand of NC_139220.1, from coordinate 292,887,125 downwards.
ATATTTTCAATAAATAAATGTGTATATACTGATGATATCTAGCAAAATATTTCCTTTCCGTGTCACCAGATATTATGATGACAAATGACCATAGGAGTTTGTAAACGAAACTCCCAAAATAAATCCATAAGAAAACTAGAATACACCAGCTCAAGCAACCACGTGAGGGAGGGACAACGTGCAGGCGGCTGCAGTGGTGGCAGGGCCGGTGCAAGGCACCGGAGCGCCCCAGGCGAGTCGGGGTGGGGGTGCCCCGTTGCGGGGGGGTGGGGGGGGTGTACCTGTCCTGCGGCTGTGTATATAAAGCTTGCGGCGGCAACGGGGGTCCCTGCAGTCAAGAAATAACGAGCGCTATCCGCCTGGCTACGCGGAAGAGCTTCTGCTGTGAAAACACTGGCCGCACGGCGCACGCTGATTGGCTGAATCTCAGCCAATCAGCGTGCGACCAGTGTTTCCACAACAGAAGCGCTTCCGCATAGCCAGGCGGATAGGGCTCGTTATTTCTTATTGACTGCAGGGACCCCCCCGCTGCCGCCGCCGCAAGCTTTATATACACAGCCGCAGGACAGGTACCCCCGCGGCACGGGGGGGGGGGGCGAAATGCCGCCCTCCAGTGGCCGGCGCCCTAGGCAAATGCCTAGATTTGCCTAGTGGTGGCACCGGCCCTGAGTGGTGGTGCCGCTACTGCGAGCTACCAGTAGTGAAAACCTTAACACTGACATGAATAGATAGTGTTAGGACACTAACAGAATAGACTCCACACAACGCAGAATAAGTGATTAGTTAGACCAAATCACTGTCTTATATTGTCACCAAAGGGCGATTTAGGGTGAGACCACACATACAATTGCTAAGTCAATTCTGGCTCATCCTCCGGTGCTCAGACAGCGGGCAGCAGCAGCATGCCAGTGTGCCGGGTGGGTGCTGGTGCCCACACAGACCCCACTGCTGCCTGCTCCCCCAAGCGGCAGCAGGGTCTGCCTTACAGTAGTTACGCCACTGATAGAGACAGCTAACCCATCTATTTTAAATCTTTACAAAGTACTTTTCTTTTTTCCCCAGTTAGCACCCTGTTATATGTATTTGTGTCAGGTAAGTCTTCAATTTTAACTCTTGAATATTTTGCTTGAGTAAAGAGGGGCCTCTATTGCGATAGTATATATTAAAAGACCTTTCCCTCTTTCTTTTTAAAGAAATAAAAATAAAAATCTACATTTTAAAAATGAACCACCTGTATCCATTGCGTACTTTGATTGCCTGGATAGCACCCCCGCTAGAAGAATACAATAGAAGGTAGCCCGAACATGCCCCAAAATTAAAGGGACATAATAATTCTATCCGTGGCCTTTATTTTGGTTCACGCTCAGAGGCAAATTCCTTCTGAAATAGACAAAACCATGTGCACTTCAGGTGGGGCAGATGTAACATGTGTAGAGAGTGTTAGATTTGGGTGGGGTTTTACTTCAAAGCGAGATCTATATTGCAGTGTAAAAATAAAGCAGTCAGTATTTTCCCTGCACAGAAACACAAAAACTCACCCAAATGTAACTCTCTCTGCACATGTTATATCTTCCCCACCTGCAGTGCACATAGTTTTGTCCATTTGAGAAGGAATTTGCCTCTGCGAGTGAACCAAAATAAGGGCTTGTGTGTGGATCTCAAAATCCTCTCCCCTTTTGACTATATTAGGTTTGCAAGTTTCTAACCATTGACTCCAGGATCCATTCTGGTCAAAGTCCAAAGTCAGATTCACAAAAACGTCACAGCATAACATCAATATTTTAAAATGTTGATGCATTTGCTACCTCCACTGGGAATTATATCGCTCTATAATAATGATGTTTTTATTTGTATTTTGTATTAGTTTTATTGACACTAAAGGTCATATTCAATTAGTTGTGAGATTTCAGTGGAAGAAATGAGCATGGTTATCACACTCAATTTCGGATTACCACAGCTATCCAATTGTATAAAATTGGGCGCAATTCATTTTATTTCATAAACATTTGGATGAAACAAAAAAAAAACCCTGTAAACCAGCCTGTACCCTAAAAAATAACCTTAATTTCTATAGCTGTGCTAATCAAATTAATTGGCACACTTAATTTCTTTAAATCAGTTGACATACGTAAGTTCTGTTTAAAAAATTATAGGATGCTATGATTTTAAGCAAAGAAATGTTTAGGGGCAGTGTTTTCAGCAAATTTTTTTACAAACATTATGTAAATATTGCATGACATGACGGAAATATTCAAAATGAACAGACAGAAGGAAGTTCAACATCCTACAGAAGCTTCTGCTTCTCTTCTACTCTGCAATTCTGTAGTCTGTACTGTGCTCCTCAAAACTGGTCTGGTACGGCTCCGCCAGCGAGAGAGACAAATGCAAACTCCAAAAGGTAGTCAGAACTGTGGAAAAGATAATAGGGACAGGCCTTCCCTCTGTCCAGGACCTGTACCTGTCAAGAGCAAAAAAGCGGGCAACGAAGATAGTCAAGGACCAACTACATCCTGGCCATGGCTTGTTTAACCTGCTGCCATCAGGCAGACACTACAGGGCTATTCCCACCAGAAGCCTAGAAAGATTTCTTTCCTCAAGCGGTTCACCTGTTGACACGTGAACTCATGAACTCCTCACTGTCTAGTTGCGCCATAACCCTTTGCACATAATCTAACACGTGTCCCCTCGGAATAACTTTCTATATGACTGTACATGTTCCCCCACCTGTTTATACTGTTTATACTGTATGCTGTTTACTTGTTACCCACCTGGCTGCTGCACAGCAAACCGAAAACAATTTCCTAGTATACGCAAGTATACCTGGCCAATAAAGCTGATTCTGACATAAATCAGTGCATAACTCTATTTAGCTATTAAAACACAGTTCTCATCCATACAATAACTGCACCACATCTTTTCACCCATTTTTCAAAAGCAGGCATTTTAAGAATGTGTGCATTATTTACAATTTTGGGCTTTTCACTCCTCAAACCTAATCACCACTACTGCTTCCATTAAAACAGATGGAATTTTCTAATATTGTTAATGGTAAACTTACAATTTTTACATGAAAGCAGTGTAGTAGGGTAAAAACAAATTAAATTATATTTTGGTTTTAATAAAGAATATTGAAACGTTAATTGTAATATGCAATGACAGGAAAAACTTCTCAAACTACAAACACTTACAAGTCCTGACTGCAGTTGTCTGGATATCGAATCAATACAAAACATCTTCCCTGGTGGTCTAGTGGTTAGGATTCGGCGCTCTCACCGCCGCGGCCCGGGTTCGATTCCCGGTCAGGGAATGAGTGTTTTGAGTCACAATTTATGGCATCTATTTGAGAATAAATGGAAGTTTTTAATTTAGTATTATTTTTTGCTTAAGAAAGGATATTTCATTGCTTCTTATTGAACAAGAGTGATAAAGAGAGAAAGCATGGGTCCGCTTTCAGTCCTACTGTATTGTGTTACTACATAGGCAAATGCAGGGGGGGGGTTCTGGTTTCCCGGAAACCCCCTTCCTCATGGAAAGTGCCTTAAATTGTGACAACAGCTGGTATATAATATGATTAATAGAGCTGCCACCACACCATGCAGTGTAAGGGACAGAGCAGAGCTGTGGAATGTCTAGTGTACCAGCTTCTTCTACCACATTTACTGTATGTGTGGATCTGAGCCCTTAAACATTGCGATGGACCAGGGAGTAGCTGCCAGGTGGAAGAGACAGGAGCCTTACCATGATGTGGGAGATTGGGAGCTTAGAAAGTGCAGTACTGGTTCTATTAGGTTTGTGTATTTATTTATTATGATGTTTAACCTTTTCCTGACCACTTATCTTATTTTAATGTTTGAAAGAGCATATACTATAAACCATCTGTCCTGTTAAATATCAATAATATATTCCATATAGTATCCAGTGTATAAAATGACCAATTTTTGGGGTTGTTACCGCTCCCCCAGACTCCCATACTTACTCCAATGCCTTCCAGAGTGGGAGATTTTGGATTACATTTTGAAACCCTCCTGCAATGCTCTCTACCTGGGTCTTCCAGCAAAAGAATTGCACCGCTTGCAGCTGGTACAAAATGCAGCCGCCAGACTATTAACTAACCAGCCCTGCTCCTGCCACATAACTCCCATTCTCTTCAAGATTGGCTTACTCACTTTAAAGGCCCTACATGACCAGGGTCCAAGGTACCTGCAGAAGCTTCTGATTCCTTACGGTCCTACTTGATTACTACGATCCGCTGAAGAAGGACTACTAACAGTACCCGGAATTTCCCTGAATTCATCTGGGGGTCGAGCTTTTAACTTTGTTGCTCCAACTCTGTGGAACTCTCTTCCTCGCACAGTGCGTGAAGCCCCCACTGTAGAATCCTTTCAAAATAGACTAAAGACTTACCTATTTACTCAAGCATTTCACTGACATCCACTGTTAAGCTTGTTTTGTATTTTGAGCGGTAAAGACAATGGTAAAGCACTTTGAGTTCTATTGGGAGAAAAGCGCTATATAAATATCATTATTAATATTATAAAAATCCTGCGTTTTCCACTTTACTGGTATGTAATAAATATTAAAAAGGCTGTCAGGCCACTTTCATTATAAAAGATCATTCTTGGTCCTCAATTCAAGTCAATTCATGCCCAACCCCCATCGCCTCATCCCCCAGGGTGAAATTATGCAGCGCCACCTATTAATTAATGTGCCCATGCATTTAGTTTTTACCAACTACACACAAATGCAGAGGGTCTCAGATTCATAGCCAGAAACACTCACACACTCATTTTCGCGGGTTGGCATATGTGTAGCCGCAGGTATGTGATATGCGATGCTGCCAGATTCACCAATATTCGGATTGCAAAACATTCCGGATATTGGTTCCCGCTGCTACTGCTGTTATACCCTATGGTCTACACACTGCACTGTGTGTGTGCATGCACAGACCCCCGGCACCCGGCAGAGCAGATTGCAGGGACAGACTCTGTTTGGAAAACCCCGGTCCCTACCTCTACAAGATGATACAGGCCACCAATAGGATCGTACAGTGGCGTAACTATAGAGGGTGCAGGGGGTGCAGCTGCTATGGTGCCTGGCAGTTTGGGGGGCCCCACTGCACCCTCTTAAATAATTTATTTATTTACTTGTTTTTTTTATTACTGGAGTCCTGGCCCTTTGTGTCCCGGCAAGTACCAGGTCCAGCAGTTGCGCGGAGAGAGGCGAAAGGAGGGAGGCGGGTTGCAGTCCTAGCCTGGAGGGAAGAAAGTGGAAGGAGAAGGGAAGCGGGGTGATTACTGCTGCCGCTGCGTACTGGCAGTAGCTGCCGCTCTAGCATAGCCGCAGCATTGTCCTGGACTTCTCCTGCCCGGCTGCCTCATCAAGCCTCCTCCTCCGCTGGTGATTGGAATCACAGTTGTAGGAGGAGAGGTCATGCCTCAGGCTGTCACCGGCTCCAAGTGCTATGGTCCTGACCAACTCTGCAGGCTCCAGCCTCGGTAAGCAGACAACGCTGCATGCAAAGCACAGCGCTGCTGGTGGCCATGTGATCTGTTTTCCTGAACTACAAGCAACAAAAAGTGAGTTTTAATAAATGGCATCCGATTAATAATCATTTAATATTCATGGAGAGTGTGAAAGGAACAAGCATATAAGGGGTGGGGTGATTAACATAAAATATATAAAGGGGTACACAAATTTCCTCTCATGAGTCTGCATGTCCTATGCCCCCTTCCGCCCCTCCATCTGTCCATCTGTGCCCCCTGCCTTGAGTCAGTCTGTAACCCCATATGGTGCTCTGTCTCCCTTCCTTCTGTCCATCCGTCTATCTATTCCCCTCCTTTCAATGTGTGCACCTCACATCTGTCCATCTATACCCCTCCCATATATGCCCCCCTTCCATCTGTCTTTTCCCCTCCTGTATGTCCGTTTTTGCCCCTCCCATCTATTGCTCTCCCTTATGTCTATCTATGCACCATATAAACCAACTCCATCCCTTCTGTCCGTCCATCTGTGCCCTTGCTTGTCCATCCATCTATCTATGCCCCTCGCATCTGTCCATCTATATGAGGGGGGGGGCCCCATTCAAGATTTTGCTATGGGGCCCATCAAGTTCTAGTTACGCCTCTGCGATCGTATATTGTAATGCTACTCTGGGCGGAAAGATCCTGGCCAGATCACATTGTATATGCAATCCTTAGTAAATGGGCTCCTTAGGGCAGAATAAGAATAATGTTGGTATATACCTAGAAATTAGGGCACTGTCCCCCATTTGGTTTCCTTTTCATGTTTTGGTTTTGGAGCTGTATTTTTTGTATATGATAAATATAGCAATAATCATATAATTTTGGCTTGTTTCTGTTATTATTAACTCCTTCAGTGGTGGGTTTTTTTTTTGGGAGCACCCCCACTGGGCGAGTTTTTTCTGGGGAGAGCTCACTAAAAAAAACAAAAAAAAACACTGCTGTGTCCCCGGGTCCGGGCAGCGCCGCTGAACTGTCAATCAGCTGCTGCCTGGCCCTGCGCCCCGGTGCCCCTTCCCTACATACGGCAACCAGGCTTGTCATAAGCCGGTGCCTCAGGCATCCCAGCAACCCCCTTTGACCTCTGGGCAAGCCATGCGATGCCCAGTGTGGCAGGCATACCAGCAACCCCCTCCCACCCCTGGGCAAGCCATGCGATGCCCAGTGTGGCAGGCATCCCAGCAACCCCCTCCCACCCCTGGGCAAGTCATGCAACTTCCGGCGCAGCTGGCACCCCCACTTGCAGCTGGCATCCCTGCTTATGTACGGGCAGGAGTGGTGATCCCCAACACAGCTGAGGGGCCAGGTTGCAGAGGTGCGGTAGCGGTCAGTGGTGCAGCCAACTCCCCCAATTCCCCCTCTTACCTCCCAAAAATGCCATGTACACTTTTGGACGGCTCAGTAACCCATGGCCACACCCTGTTTACATTTGACCACGCCCCCTTTCTGAATGTTTACAGATTTCTGCACCTCCCTGTCCACAATACAGCCAAACACACAGTAGCATGTGCTTGGTTGAGAAGAGCTATTGTAGCTCTTGCTGTCAGGTATTGGAGGTCCCACTAGGCCCCTCCATCAGACCTGGCCCTGGTTAATAATTACCCCCCCCCCCCCCCATTTCTCGACAACAGGAACAGTAGACTATAACCTGGATCCCAGAATGAAGCTTAGGAAATAACGAGTTGTTCAAGGCACTAATAAATAGTCAATAACTTTTGTTTATCCCCTTGGCTTGAGATGATTCGGGCCAGATTCTCTAAGCTTCAAAAGTGATAAAATGGAGAGTGATAAATAGCCAGCCAATCAGCTCCTGCCTGACATTTTTCAAACACAGTCTGTGACATGGCAGGTAGGAGCTGATTGGCTGGCTGTTTATCACTCTCCATTTTATCACTTTTGAAGCTTAGAGAATCTGGCCCCAAGTCATTTGACCGTTGTGAATGCAGGGATTAGAGGATCTGTTGTAACTGATACCAATTACTGACTCTGTGCAGACTAAAGTTCACCTCACCAAAGAGCAGCAGTGATCAATGGCTCCCACAACTTTCCCCCACCCACAAGACACTGCGACCCGCAGGTGGGACAGTCTCCAATTAGCGGGTCTTTACCCCTGAAATAGGGACAATTGGGGAGGTATGGGTTTGAGGCCTCACAGAAGGCTTGATCAAGTCCCACAAACTACTCTTAGGTGCATGCTTCCAGTCACAATTGAGCATCTGAAATAGAGAGCACAGCATGAGAGCAGAAGTAGGGTGATCTCCATCTTTAGGGAAACCCCAAAAGGAGTGATTTAGGTGTATTACATTTTAAAGGATTAAATGTGAGAGTAGATATACTGTAAGGTCATGTGATGTAAGTATGATCCCCCCCCACTATTATGGAAACCCTACTATTGGTAGAAGCACATAGAGTAAGAAAATGGGGGTGGGGTGGAGGCCACTGCAGAGTAAGAAAAGGGGAGGGGTCACTGCATTGGCAGTGTGGGTGCATTTAGTATCAGAAGCAGCCGTATGGAAATTGCATAGGTCCCCAAGAAGGAGATCATGCCCCAGGGGAGTGGAGGGAACCTCATGTAACAGCCCACTGCGTGCTTCATTGTTTGAGAAAGTGTAACCTGTGACACTACCAATCCCATAATATCTGAGTATGTACTGCTGTTCATCATCTTATGCAGGGCCGGATTAACAATGGGCCTGATGGAGCTACAGCTCCAGGCCCACTCTCCAAATAGGCCCATTTTGTAGAGGAGGACTGGGGCTTTCCAACGAGTCCAGCCCCGCGTCGCTAGCCCCCCGGGAACTGGAGATACCGCAAAGCAAAGCTGGAACATTTTCCCCATAGGATAACATAGAACCCGCTAATTCCGCCACCCCCACCCATGTCCATGTCCGACGACTGCCAGTTCCCCCCCTGGAATCACAGAAGTTCAAATTTCAATCTCTTTCTAACACAAATCGCTGGTCCTTCAATTTGATACCAGGCTGGTTCATATGGGTTAATTGTTTCCAGAGATATTGCGGGTAAATCGATTTTTTTTTATTTCTGAAATGTAATTTCATGGCTGCTCATGTTCTTTGAGGGCAGATTTCTCTGGAACCAAATGGCCCAGTTTCATGGGACCAATTTCAATCCCACTTAAAAGTTCTTAAATATGATACTGGTCTCATGTAAATGGCTCTGTTGGTTCCGAAGATATAGCTGGTTAAACGATATAGCTGGTAAAAGAGGGGGGGGGGGGGGGGTTCTCTCCCCTTCATATCAGAAAATGCAGGGACTAGGCTCATGTCCCGGCATGATCCTGGGACCATATTCCCGGGTAAGTCCCTGCTGCATTTTCTGGTGTGAAAGAGGTATTAATACAAATAGCCGGTACCTGCAGTGCTCTGAATACAGCCGGGCAGCCTCCCCGCACTCTGTCCGGCTGTCAATGGCTGTCACTTCTGCCTGGCAGCGGCTGTCCCCCAGTTACTGCGAGCATGTATTCCCCCTTGGCAATGAACATGTAATCCCATATGGCAATGAGCATGGAACCCCTGGCAATGAGCATGTAGGTAAGCAGCATTTATGTAGCTTCAATTTTAATTGGCATTATGGTGTGTGGCTTAACATGTAATGGGCATTATGGTGTAAATTTTTAATGCGCACCTTCGGCGTGCAATGTCCCTGTTTGAGAAGCATATTGTAAATTTTGGCTCAATTGGTTTTGGTATAGTGTGTATTTTGGCTCAATCCATGTGGAAAAATATGAATTTTGCCTTAATCTGTGTGGCATAACGTGAATTTTAGGAGCAAAAAGAAGGAAAGACTCTCTCTTTTTTGGGGGCACTCTTGGAATGTGATTACATATTAGTATTCTATTTGAACATCTGTCGGGATGTTTTTGGCGTGTCTGCGGTGTGTTGAAGGTTAGGTATTAGGACACAAGCTTAAGGATGATACAGACTATGTTACACCACTCTTTTATGAGAGCCCTCGTGTGGGGACAGTGTCGTTAGTTGGGATTGGGTTGCTCGTGAGGGTACTAGTTACACATGGGGAGGTGGGGTGGGTAGTTCCATCCCAGGGTATGGTTAAATCTAAAAATTAACTTTTATTGGTTTTCCATAAAATAGATACTAGACAAAACGTTTTCAGGCGTTCACACACAAACATATAAACATATATTGAATCACACTCAATGGTCTGTGCCCTCCGGGCATTCAGTCCTCTTGTTCAGTATTCTGCAAGGATGTGTGTCTACAGGTTTATGGGAATCAGGCCTTTCAGGCCTGCCCTTAGACAGTCTGCCGAGGATCTACTGCTGTCAAGCTACCTTCTGGCACTGCAAACGTCCAGAAGAACAGAGAGCGTGTTCCCAAGATTTCCAAAGTGATCCAAAGCGGTTTATAGGGTCACCCCACTCGTGTGTATAGGGACTATGCTCACATGTATGCTTACACAAGACAGGGTGTGTGAACTCTTATAAAGGTATCTTTTTTTCTCCTCCAAATATGACTCCAATAGTCACGACAAATGCAAATTCCTTTTTATTCTTTAAAAATCACAGCAGGGCAGGGATAATATAATGACAGCCTTCCTACCATATAAGATGTAACCCGGGTGTAGAATATGGTACCAGATACTGCCAAATACTGCTCCACAGACTCTGCTGCTCACATGAATTTGACCAGACACTAAGTTTTCTACGCGTTTCAGCACGCTGCGGTGCCTTTTTCAAGATAAAGTGTCTGTAAACAACGAGTTCAAACAAATGAGGGACGGACAAAAAAGTTTTCCATATAAAAATATTTGTATATAAAATATATTCCATATATATATAAAAAAATGTATAAAATTTTTTCTGTACAACCTCTTTAGTCATTTGCCCTTATATGCGCCCATTACCAAAATGGCGCCCGCAACATCGTTTCCGCACATACTGAATAGAGAGGGACAGCGTTTCAGCAACAGTGCTGCGCTGTATCCCAACACCTACAGGCGGACCTATAGACGCAGGGCATAGTTGCCGAACGTCTCATACAGCGGGGACGCGTCTGTCACTTGAGCGGATGTGACGTATGCGGACTTCCGGTTTCCTGGGCTTATATTCCAGGCTGTGTATACCAGCGTTTATGTGGATCTGAGGACACGTTTTGGAGTGTCTCCACAGGACCTCTTTGGATACCCACATATTTCCTGACCAAAAACGTCTGGTAAGCCTTTATATGCACTTGCACTTTATTGCACAGTATTTTTATAATTTTTTTTATATATATATGGAATATATTTTATATACAAATATTTTTATATGGAAAACTTTTTTGTCCGTCCCTCATTTGTTTGAACTCGTTGTTTACAGACACTTTATCTTGAAAAAGGCACCGCAGCGTGCTGAAACGCGTAGAAAACTTAGTGTCTGGTCAAATTCATGTGAGCAGCAGAGTCTGTGGAGCAGTATTTGGCAGTATCTGGTACCATATTCTACACCCGGGTTACATCTTATATGGTAGGAAGGCTGTCATTATATTATCCCTGCCCTGCTGTGATTTTTAAAGAATAAAAAGGAATTTGCATTTGTCGTGACTATTGGAGTCATATTTGGAGGAGAAAAAAGATACCTTTATAAGAGTTCACACACCCTGTCTTGTGTAAGCATACATGTGAGCATAGTCCCTATACACACGAGTGGGGTGACCCTATAAACCGCTTTGGATCACTTTGGAAATCTTGGGAACACGCTCTCTGTTCTTCTAGATCCCACTGGGAAAGGAAAAGAAGTAACCAGTGTTTATATATCACTAATTGGTATATATATTTTTTCTGTTTCTCCATATATACGGAACTGTGTGAAACAGGAAAGAAGAAAGAAAAGAAATGTAATCCTTTCAAGGATTACATACATATGGACTTTTTAGCGCACGTGAGACTTCTCTTGTCTGTTGTAGTATTGTCTTTCTGAGGTCCGGTGACCTCTTTTTGAAGTATCATATGCAGCTCTAAAGATTGCAGCGCCTGGAGTGAAATTCCCCTTTTTGTAAAATAACTGCAAACGTCCAACTTGGCAAATTTTCTGCCTTATTGTGTGCTTGCTGTCCCCGATGTGGTTATGTGACAGATAGGTAGCCTGTCAATACCTGGTCTCAAACTCAGCAAAGAAACCCGGTACACATTTTGAACCTTAAATCGGTGATTATAGTCCCGGTAAATACTCGAGTATGTCAGGTGGAGAGCCTATTGATGCTGGAATTTAAACAGACTGTACCTAACTTGGAACATCTATATGTTTCAGAATGAAATTCTAGACATCCTGGTGTTAGTCTCAATGAAACCCAGATCAAATGTGGCTCTGTAACAAGTAAATCTGACAGTTGCAGTTCTGACCAATACAATGTATCCCGGTTGTTTCAATTCCCTTGCAGAGGTTTTATGCAATTGAGTAATGGTTATCTTATTCTAAACAATCTGACAGTTGCAGTTCTAACCATACAGTGTATCCAAGTGGTTTCAAATCCCTTGCAGAGGTTAAATACAAGTGAACACTGGTTATTTTAAACAAGAGGATATGTAGGCTTACAGTGGCCTTATAATAATATTCCCAAGGAAGATGATATATTGTTTGTCAAAAAAGTCAGGTATCTTCCACAATGTTGTACATAAATTGTATGATCAGTGTGGAAGGAAGAAGAACATAATC
>NC_139220.1:292704933-292869933 GCF_055691185.1 Crinia signifera | reverse complement strand
GTGTTGGCGTCACTCCCTTGTTTCACCACTCCTTAAAAAAAATAACGTGAATTTTGACTCATTCCATGTGGCATAATGTGTAAGAGGCAAGTACAATATAAGAGGGTTACTATTGTGTTGCTTGATTTGTATAAGGGGTATATGGTGTGGTAAACTTAGTTGACAACATAAAAAGATGCTGAAATGTTGTCTACCAAGTTTTGGCTTTTAGTATTTTTTTAGGACTGGAATTCCGCCTCACCCCGCAAGTATCTTAGGACATCGGCATCCTGCGGGTGCACCTTTGGAGGGCACCCGCCAATATATCTCCCTGCATCCTGGGAGTGTCAGAATTTGTAATATATATACACATATATATATATATATATATATATATATATATATAATTAGTTGAAAGTATTTACACAAATAGAGACACACCCATGAGCAGACCACTCAACCAGAACACTGGTCACGCCTGCCACATTATTAGGTGCTGGCCACAACCCCTATTATTGCGCATAATAGGCCCTTGATAATTTTTAGCTCCAGGCCCATTTAGACCTTAATCTGGCTCTGATCTTATGCAGCTGCAATTAACTTCTGTGCTTTATATCAGTGGTTCTCAACCTCAGCCCTCAAGGACCCCCAGCAGTGCACATTTTCCAGGTCTCCACACACAATCAAAGGTGAAATAATTAGCTCCACCTGTGATCTTTTAAAATGTGTCAGTGGCTAATGAGTGCAGCTGTTCACCTGCCAGGTGACCCGGAAAATGTGCACTGCTGGGGGTCCTTGAAGACCAAGGATTGAGAACCACTGCTTTAGATGATGTAAATCAGTGGTTCTCAACTTCGGGCCTCAGGACCCCACACAGTGTTTCCAGGTCCCCACACAGAATCAAAATGAAATAATTAGCTCCGCCTGTGGATCTTTTAAAATGTGTCAGTGAATAATGAGTGCACCTGCCAGGTGACCTGGAAAACATGCACTGTTGGTGGTAATTGAGAACCGAGGTTGAGATCCACTTACAGTATGCATATGATACAATTAATGTGCAGCAGTCAGTGACATACAGAATGTAACCGTTATCTTTGTTCTGGAGGAGAGAAGTATTTTTCTTAAAGTTATAACTGCAAATGACCCTGCATTATTGCAAATACATACACTTTTCATACTGTTTCATTAAATGGCTTGGTGCACAATTAATCTGCATTGCATTGGTATTTGTAACCTACTCTACCACAACACACCTGTATTAATCACCTGAGTATTCAGGAGACCCATTGGTACCTGTGCTTCACCAACAACCAGCCGAAGCAGGGCAAGTGAGGTCCACCATACACCATGACAATATAGAAAGCATGAGAGTTCTATTGAAGAGGGGATGTTGCTATGAGCATTTGGTACTTGTGTATTATTACGGTGCCCATCGCATCGTATACCATTACACTAAATAAGGTATACGATGGTATGTGATGCGATATTGTACAATAAAATATTGCATCGCATCGTATGCCATTAAATGGCATGCGATGGTATACGATTTTTAATTGTACAAGCACCCTGATGGGTCCTTACAATGTTAAATGGCCCCCCATTGTCAACGCCACCCCCAGTATCAATGCCAACCTGAAGCATGGCGAGCGCAGCGAGCCCGCGCTAAGCGGCGGTACGCGTCCTCTGACCTTTTCATACCCCCACTATCCACGTCGGTGTGGAGTTGATTTTAGATAGTGTGGCGAGTGCAGTGAGCCACCGAGCCCGGAGCGTGGCGAGTGGACACGGAAATACATGTGTGCTCGCCACACTATCAAAAATCAACTCCACGCCGACGTGGATAGTGGGGGTATGAAAAGGTCGGAGGACGCTTACCGCTGCGCTCGCCATGCTTCGGGTTGGCGTTGATACTTGGGGTGTCGTTGGCAATGGGAAAGGGGGGGGGGGGGGATTTCACATTGTGAGCACCCATCAGGGTGTTTGTACAATTAAGAAATGCATCGCATGCCGCTATATGGCATGCGATGCAATGAGATGCCCTACGATGCACATCGAGGGCGCCGTGATAATACACAAGTACCGAGCATTCAATCAGATTCTATCTATTATCTTCTAAAACAGGCATGTCTAAACTATGGCCCTCCAGCTGTTGTGAAACTACAAGTCCCCATCATGCCTTGCCACAGTTTTGCTATTAGGGAATGCTACAACTATAGCAAGGCATGCTGGGGTGTGTAGTTTCACAACATCTGGAGGGCCACAGTTTGGACATGCCTGTTCTAGAAGGTGCTAAATAAGTAAATCTAATTGGTTGCTATGGGCAACAACCCATCTTGAATAGAATGACCATCTTAGTAAATTTACCACCATGTTTGCTGAATTTAAATAGTGCCAACAGAGCCTGGGGCGGGTATTGGTCATTAGGTCAACATGCATTGGGTCGACCACTGAAGGACAATATGGCTTAGATCAACACATGAAATAGGTTGACATGGCTAAGGTCAACAGGGTTGGGAGGTCGACACAAGCATTAGGTCAACAATGGCAAAGTCGACAGTCAAAAGATTGACATGAGCTTTTCATGTTTTTTGTCCGTTCATTGACACAGTCAAAGTGTGCTGCGCTCACCATTCTTCATGCACGGTGCCTTGCTGCGCTCGGCACACTATTCTATTCTCCCTCCGTGCCCTAGTGGATGGTAAGGCATGGCATACCGCCTGTCGATACGTCAGCTCAAGAAAATGTTAATAAGAGGTCAGCCTTTTGACTGTCGACCTAATGCATCCTTCCAACCCTATCAACCATAGCCATGTTGACCTATTTATTATGTCAACCATATGACTCTATACCATGGGTCTTCAAACTGCGGCCCTCCAGATGTTGTGAAACTACAAATCCCAGCATGCCTTGCCACAGTTTTGCTATAAGGGAATGTTAAAACTGGCAAGGCATGCTGGGATTTGTAGTTTCACAAAATCTGGAAGGCAGCAGTTTGAAGACCCATGCTCTATACCCTTTGGGCAGCCCAGTACCATGAGGAGTACTGGGCACACCACCAGGAATCCTGCTTTATTCTGCAAAATTTCTATCGATAAATAAAGGTCACAGTGATGGTTTCTGGTGAATTTACTTTGATCCTAAAGTATATATCTTATACTGAACTACACATATACTGGGTATGCTGCCGTGCAAAGAACTTGGGCTCACATATTACCTGGTAGAAGGAACCTGGCAGCAGCTGCAGACAGGAAATGGGGCAATGCACTACTGGGTAATAACTCCCATGGGGCTGTGCTGAAGGGTCAGAAGAGCATTTGCTGAGCTCTGATTGGAAGAGAACATCACATGCTTCTCCAAGTTCTCTGGCCTGTGGAGAGGAACACACACTGAGGCTGTGGATTATTGCTCTGTGGCTTCCTGCTGTGAGTATACAGAGCCATTATTTAGGTTTCTGCAGTGTGGCATAATGTGTTTAGACTACAGTGTGGCATTATGGTAACAGCTAGTTCCCTTGTTGTGAATGTTTGAACCATGTGACCAATGGAGCATACCTTGTGACCTGCAACAGCAGTGGCAGCAGCAAGGTCGGTGGAACACCAATTTCACTATGAACACCACCACCCGTTGCCTTTATCACCCCCTTGATATATTAAAACATGTACCAAAAAATGGGTTTACCTACCCACTACACAATTTTTACACCTGGAAATTTGGTGAAATATTTGAGAGTGCACACATATTGCAGGGTTGCCGACTTTTAAATGCTCCTCTCCGGGAGAAGCCCGGAGAGGAGACTTTCCTTAACCGATCGGGGGCGGGGCTTGACTGTGACGTCATTAATGACACGATCGTGCCACTTTAGCTCCGCCCCCTCCTCTGACCCGCGGATTGCGGAATTTACATGCCGCGATTCGGGGGGCTCAGGGGGGTCCCCCAGATTCCGGGAGGGTTGCCCACCGTTCCGGGGGGCCTGGAGGGGGACCCGATTTTCGGGAGACTCCCGGTAATTCCGGGAGGGTCGGCAACCTTGACATATTGTTCCATAGCAGGAGATTGTGGCTGACATTTTGGTCCTGGCTGACAAATCGGTAATCAAATATTCATGTTTTTGCCAAGCATTGTCAAAGTTATTTGCAAAATGCTGAAATGATCATTCATACACACTATATGATAAATTATGGCAACTACTGATTATTGCAGGGTTGCCGACCCTCTCGGAATTTCCGGTAGTCTCCCGAAAATCGGGGCCCCCTCCCGGCCCCCCGGAAGGGTGGGCAACCCTCCCGGATTCAGGGGGGACCCCCGCTGTCCCCCGGATCGCGGCATTAAAATGCCGCAATCCTCGGGTCTTAGAAGAGGGGGCGGAGCTAAAATGACACAATCGTGTCATTTTAGCCCCGCCCCCTCCACGGAGATCCCTGAATTCGCTGGTTTACCAGCATGGAGGCGGGGCTTAGTGATGTCACACCTAAGCCCCGCCCCCTGAGCGGCTACTGAATCTCTCCTCTCCGGGCTTCTCCCGGAGAGGAGAATAAGAAAGTAGGCAACCCTGGATTATTGGCAAATCTGACCAAATATTGTATAGTGTGTAACATACTTGCCTACCAGACCCTCTCCATGCAGGAGAAAATTCTCTGTTCCTGGACTTCCCTGGTAATGTATGATTGCCATCACCTGTGGTAAAACACCTTTACCTAGCTCCCCACAGGTGATGGCAATCATACATTACCAGGGAAGTCCAGGAACAGAGCATTTTCTCCCGAATGGAGATGGTCGTGTAGGCGCAAGTATGGTGTGTAATTAGCTTTAGTCAAACATTTGCTCTTGATTTATTTAAGTGCACTATAGGACGTCATCTGAATAGGAGCACCACCTATTCTGAATTTAGAGGCACTTGTCACCATCAGTTTCTGTAGTGTAGTGGTTATCACGTTCGCCTCACACGCGAAAGGTCCCCGGTTCGAAACCGGGCAGAAACATTTTGGTCCCACCTTTTCAGAAAGCTATTTTATTTATTGTTTATTTATTTTGTTTATTCGCTCTTCTAATTGCCACAACTGCATGAATTAAAGCAGATGAGATAGATGGGATATTGTTAACGGTAAAGTCACATTCTTACATAAAATAAGCAATGTAGCAGGGTATAAACAATTGACATTTTATATTGATTTTTAAGAAGGAATATTGAAAAGTAAAATACAATCTGCAATGACATGGAAAAAAAAATTCTCAAACTGAAAACTTCCAAGTGCTGACTGCAGTTGTCTGGATATAGCATTACTGAGGAGCATCTTCCCTGGTGGTCTAGTGGTTAGGATTCGGCGCTCTCACCGCCGCGGCCCGGTTTCGATTCCCGGTCAGGGAATAAATCTTTTTAGTCACACGTTTGCCATCTGATGGTAAAACAATGATAACCTATATGTAGACATTCCTTTAAAAACCTGACGTTTCATATACCACATTAATAATGTATAGAGTGTATTTCAGATTAATTTAATGTTATCTTCATTGAATAAATAATGGTTTTCTTTTTAAAATAAGGACATTTCTAAGTGACCCAAACACTTAGGGAAAAAGAGCACATCCACTCTGGGTGAGCTTATTTGCTCACTCGACTTCCACTATCACCTCTATGCTGATAATACTAAAATCTACCTCTCCTTTCCCATACCTCCTAACAGTCCTGAAAACCGCGGGAATGTCCCGGTTTTAGGGGACATTCCCGTGTCCCTCCCGCGACTGGCAGTGTCCCGCGGCAAGTGGGGGGCTGTTGGGAGTCCCCCTGTTGGCTGCTGAGCAGTGGTGAATAAATTTGTCTATTCCCACAGCCAGGGGGCTGGGGGAATGGCTAGAGGCTCACAGCGCCTCTGGGTCATGCCCCCGTAGTGGCAAACTGTGGGCGTGGCCTCGTGGGAGAACCACACGTATAGGCCACACCCTCAAAATTTGGCCACACCTTCGAAATTTTCGCCGCAATACTATGTCCCTCCTCCGTCCCCAAGTTGGGAGGTATGCTTTCCTGATCTCTCTCCTCACTCATGTCTCCAACTGTCTCTCTGCTGTCTACTCTTGGATGACCCAGCACTTTTTTAGACTTAAAATATCAAAGACTAAGCTGAACTATTCCCACCCTCCTGCATAAAACCTGGCCAACTTTCATCCTAACCTGTTTATGCTCACTTCTTTCCCTTCTGTGTCACCCCAGTCTGTCTAACCCTCCCCTTTAGAATGTTCCCCGGTCAGGGCCTCCCCGATCAGAGCACCTGGTTCTCCCTATCCCCTCCACCCACTCGTCCTCGTCCTCTATAGAGCGCAGGCTGTGCGGAACCGCATCCACGGTCCCGTCCTCCCCTTCTGCCGGAGTCAGAGGTGGGCGAGCCTGGCTGTTGCGGCCTTGCTAACTCTCCTGTGACCCATCCTCTGAAGAGCACGGGGTATGCCGCATGTATGTCATCACGCAATCCTGCACATGCGCAGTGATCCCATTTCCTTTATGTCGGTACGGGATACCGGCAAAATATATCTTAGCGGTACGCCATACCGCCCCGCCACACTTGCTGGCCTGGTGGTGCCATTTACACACATAATACCTCCTGAGGTGTATCTTAAACACATAAAGCCCTGAGGTGCTGCTTACACGTAGAATACCCCGAGGTGCCGAATACATGCAGAATGTTCCAAAGTACCGCGTACATGCAGAATGCCCCCACTGAGGTACCCCTTACACGCAGAATGCCCCCCTGATGTAGCGCTTACACACAGAATGCCCAGAGGTGCCACTTATAGGCAGAATGCCCATTGAGGTGTAACATATACACAGAATGCCCCCTGTGGTGCAGATGACACAGATGCCCCCAATAGTTGTGCTGACACTCATATCCCCTGTAGTGTCGCTGTCACAGAATCCCCCTTTAATGCTGCTAACACAGTCCCCAGTAAGACTCACCAGCCCGGGATTCTGCCTCTGCTTCCTCCTCCACCACTGCTGTTATCACTGACCGTCACTAAGGGGAGCGGACTCAGAACACACACTTCTCCCAACCCCTGGCGCCCATTTCAAATATGTTATCAGTAACTGGTACGCGTGTTCTGATTAGCTCTCAGCCTGTGGGTGCTGCATTTGAAAGGGCAGCTGGAGGGGTGTCACCCTCGACCGAACACCCGCAACACTCTAGTGACACTGCTGCTACCGGCTGCACAGCTCCTCCTCCCGTGACCCATCTCCCTCCTCCCTCCCGTGACCCATCTCCCTCCTCCCTCCCATGTGTCTGCAGTAGCAGCTGCTTCCTGCTACTTACTCACTGTTTGTTAGGCCATCCGGCAGCATCATGTGAGCCTGATGCCTGTCATATTTTGACAGGAGCAGGCTGCAGCAGTGGTGTCTGGGAGGGGGAAGGGTAGCGCCGGCCCTGCTCATAGCCGGGCAGCAGCACATGCACTCACAGCTGTGGCGGGGCGGCGGAGGCCACGCCCCTGCCACTTACATATGTGCACATGCACAGTTAGCAATTCAGGAATATTTGTTATGGCGGTACAGGGTACCGGCACAATATGTTTTACCGGTATGCCATACCACCCTGTACCACCATACTTTCACCCCTGGCTATACAATCTTTTCTATCTCTGTACTATCTAAATACAATTCATGCTATCTACATTTGATTTACACTATATAGTCATTGCTGCCCTGACCTGGGTTTCGATTTGTGCTGTCCCGGGAGTGCGCATCGGTATCGCAAGGTAAAAAAACCTATACGATCTGCATGTAATTTTGACTATATAGTCAAAATCTCATGCTGGATTGTACCGTGTGTACACAGCATTAGGGTTGAAGCCCCTCACATTCATACTCCAACAATAGGAAGGCACTAAGGAGGCTTTCTTAGTATAGTGAAAAAAACGTGAAAAACTCCACTCTTTATTTGTCAGTCAACGTTTAGTGGACCACATCCAGGTGATCTGGAAACCTTCACTGTTGGGGGTATTTGAGGACCGAGGTTGAGAACCACTGGCCAAGATGATGGTCCCGATATCTTTGCGACACAATTAATTAAAAAGATTTTTTTTTTTAAACTTGTCATGTTTGTGGCCAAGATTTGACCAAGTGATATGGTGAAACAATCATTTATACACACTATATGATAAATTAGGCCAATTACCGGTTATTGGCAAATCGGTCCAATAATTTTATAGTTTGTACTTTATATTTAGTCATTTTCATTCATTGCAATAGAAGACATCATCTGAAGAGGAGCGCCACCTATTTTGAATTTAGAAGCACCAGCCACCATCAGTTTCTGTAGTGTAGTGGTTATCACGTTCGCCTCACACGCGAAAGGTCCCCGGTTCGAAACCGGGCAGAAACATTTTTACTGCACCTTGTCAGAATCATTTTTTCTTGTTTATTCACTCTTCAAACTAATTGCCAATTTTGCATTAATTAAGACAAATAGGATGTTTATAATATCGTTAAAGATAAAGTCACATTCGGTGGTCACGGCGGCGTGCGTGTGCTGAGGGAGGTTCCTGCCCTCCGGCGTCTCCATGCAGGAGCGCTAACCCCCGAATCGTCCCCTCTTATCCAGGTTCTTATCCGCCTAATGAGCAGCGCAACACGGGTGTAAGTTACTGCATCCGACAGGACGGAGCGGGGTTGAGACGGTAGCCGGTACCTGCGGTCTGAGCTCAGGCTGTGTGGACGACGCAGAGGTTCCCTACGCTTACCGGGGGTGAGAGCCCCGGGCGCACGAGGGTGACATCACGCCTGAGCCGGCGAAACGAAGGACGCGAGAGAAGGGAGTGAGTGGACCTGGCGGAAGTGCTGAAGGTGGCGCTGCGGGGTTGCACGAGGCCTCGCTGTGAGCGGTTAAGCTGACTGATCTTTGATCTAACCGGCCTCGGCGAGTGGTGAGCATAAGAGCATAAGACCTGGCCCCTGCTGACTGTGTGGTTATAGTATGTGCACTCGGGAATGCTGCATCCTCTATACAAGAAGGTGAGGTGGTGGCGTGTAAAAAGTCTGTATAAGCTATCGTGGATGACTGTATAAGTCCACACACACGTGGACTGCACTCTTAGGCCTGAGAGGGGCCGTGGAGTGGAGGGGTGTCGCTGTGCGAGGGAGTGGAGCTTGCTCTAGTCCTGGATATGTGGCAGTGAAGATAACTTTTAGTGAACTTGTGACTGAGAGGGGATACAGCAGGGTCCCTTGCTGGTTAAACCAGCACGTGTATAAGTGGTGTTGGAATGGCATCACTCCCTATGTTCTAAGTCTGCCCTGATCTTATTCTTGCTCCCCATAGCACCTGAAGCGAACCTGTCTTGCTGGACTGTTAGGGACAACCCCAGTTCATATCCTGCCCAGTCTGGTCTGGATGTGAGTGTGTGTGTGGTGAAGTTCTAAGGACAGGCCATTTCCTCTTGAATACGGTAATACACCTCCTTTGGATTGAGATGGGGAAAGCAAATCAGAATTCCACGGCAGCTAAGCTGGAAAAATTTGCACGCTCCCAGCCGCGCAACACCAGCAGTTCGAGGGAAACTACCCCGCTCAATACCCCTACAAAAGAGAACAGGGGGGCTGAGGCACTGAAGGAAGTCACCTTGCAGCAAGTATTAGATGCAGTCAATGCCAGCGAGGCCCGTTTGTCAGTCCAATTGGGCAAAGTCCAATCGGATATAACCCTGCTAAGGGAGGATGCTCAAAAAATTCGCACTAGGGTGTCCGAGGTCGAGGCCAGGGTTTCGGATATTGAGGATACTCTTCCCCCCTTGCAAACTCAGGTCAAAATGCTTGAGAAAGCAGTAAAAGAGCTCCAAAGCAAAAGTATCGATTTGGAAGGGCGGATGCGCCGCAATAACATTAGAATTGTGGGCTTGGAAGAGAGAGTGGAGGGGCCCTCGCCAGAAAAGTTCGTGGAGGAATGGGTAAAGCAAAACCTGGGGTCAGAGATCCTGTCCCCCTATTTTGCAGTAGAGAGGGCGCATCGTGTTCCACCTAAACCCCCGATACCTGGTGGACAACCTCGAACACTCATTGCAAAAATCCTTCACTTCCGTGACCGGGATAATATTTTGAGAACTGCCAGAAATAAAGGGGACTTGGTTTACAACGGGAACAAAATTTCTATCTTTCCCGATTTCCCACTGGATGTACAAAGGGACAGAGCTCGGTTCCGTGATATTAAAGCAAGGTTAAGGGAGCTTAACATCAAGTACTCGATGCTCTATCCAACAAGGTTGAGAGTTGTTACGAAAGATGAGTCAAAGTTTTTTCTCAGCCCCGGCGAGGCTGCGGAATGGCTTGACAGATACCACCCTGCGGGGCAGCAGCTTATCACATAAGTGCTCCGGCCTCGTTGTAACTGTATTTGTTGTAATGCTCGGCTGAATCACTTATTGTGCCTGGTTCTTATAATTGGCTAGCATGAACTATGAAAGCTTTAAGCATCCATAAATGTGGTGCTTTTACTGTCTGCAAATATTCCTCTTAATGGTGCTGCTCTCTCTCTCCCTCCTCCAATCTTGTTTTTCCTATCCTCTCCTAATCTCCTGGGGTTTAGTGAAATGGTGTCGGTGATATAAGGAAGGCTTGCTTTTACTTTTGAATAGTGCGTTGGAGTTGGTTTTTTTTTTATTTTTTTTTTTATATATTTGTTGCGTACTCCACCGCCAGAAAAGATTGCGGAGGGAAATGATGAATGTAATGGTATTGCTACTCTTCCTTTCATACTTACTCCTGTTTACCCTTTTACTGCTCTATGGGGGAAGGGAAGGGGGAAGAGGGAAGGGCAATGACGGGAGGGAGGGAGGGGAATTAATTAGAGGGAAAATATGAGGTGCTGTTGGTAGCCAATATTAAATTCGGCTGAATTGAATGTGAGGGGAGGGGGGGGGGGCTCCGGCGGGGTAAACGGAGGGCAGGCACGCCATTGGGTTTGTGACCTTGAGTAATTTGCCTCTGGCGATTGATTTGATTGGGTTTGTTGTTTTTCTTTTTGTAGTTCGTATGTGGTAGCTGTAAGGGGGTGGGTATGGGCATAGGTATACCTAACTGGGTAGGTTATACAGGGTGGGGGAGGGAGTGGGGTATATGTTGTGTTGTCGTGTTGTTATGTATACAAGTGCTTACATTGTCCTCAAAGATGTATATGCTAGACACTTTAGGTTTGTTGCTGGAGGGACTAACTCCAACTCTGAGGGAAATGTATTACCAACAGAAACATGATATCGATTCTGTCATGGAACGTCAGGGGGATAAATGAGAGAATAAAGCGCTCCTTGGTATTAAGTCAATGTAGGTCTTTGAAGGCCGATATAATCTGTCTGCAGGAGACTCACCTGGTTGGTGAGAAGGTGGTGGCGGTAGATAGATCATGGATTGGAGCGTCTTTTCACTCTTGTTTCTCTCCCTACTCCAGAGGGGTGTCCGTGTTAATTAGGAAAAATGTTAAGTTTGAAACATTGTCCTCAAAAATTGATCCCTATGGAAGATACGTGTTTGTTGATGGTTGTATTGATTTGACCAGATATTGTATCCTTGCTATATACATTCCCCCCCCTTTCTCGTTTGAAGTGCTGAGGCTTGCGGTTGAATTTATAATAGAAAGACCCGACAGCTTAGTAATATGCCTCGGGGACTTCAACGTAGTTATGAATCCTAGTCAGGATAGGTGGAATTGTCATGGGGGCTATAGTCATACCAGTAGTAATTTTGCTAACTTCATACGCGAAATAGGATGGAGAGATGCCTGGAGGGAAAGATATCCATCAGCTAAGCAATTTTCTTGCTACTCGGCAACATTCCACACTTTCTCAAGAATCGATATGATCCTGGTCTCCGAGAATGTGCTGAATGTTATTGAATCAATTGAGTATAAATCGCAAGGTATCTCTGATCATACTCCGATTATAATGCAGCTCGATACACGACAACAGCGTGGGTTTACTTTTTGGAAACTACACCCGTCCTGGATCCCCCAACTGGGTGGCTGGGATGACATTGGAGGGCTGGTGGAAGAATTCTGTAGGTTTAATGAGGGTACGGCTCAATTCAATCTAGTCTGGGATACCTTGAAGGCCTACCTGAGGGGCAGTTTGATTAAAAAGGTTGCAGGGGTTAAAAAGGAAAGTCGTGAAACAGCAATTGATCTGGAAAAACTAACACTAGATAAAGAAAAAATATATATTGATGAAAAGACTGAATCTGCACGACAGGCCTGGTTGGTGGTAAAACAAAGCTGGGTAGAGCATCTTCAGGTTATGGTTAGCCAGAATTTGTTGAGACAATCCCATCAGTTCTACCAAAATAGTGACAGGGCGGGTCGCTATATGGCCTATTTAATTAGGGCCGATAAACCCTCTAATGTTATAGTTAAAATTATTTCGGAGTCAGGTCAACTATGTGTAACACCAAGCGACATAACTCAAGCTTTCAGGGAGTTTTATCAACACGTCTACCAAACTCGAGTTAATATCGCAACGGACCCCCTGGTTAATTATCTTAATGAAATTAAACTGCCCACACTCTCAGATGAGGAAAGGAGTGTATTGGACTCACCCTTTACACTAGAGGAGGTGACGGAGGTGATCAATTCACTGCCGGTAAATAAGGCATCAGGGATAGATGGATTCCCAGGGGAACTCTATAAAGCCTTGGTAGGTAATCTTGCACCTAAATTGTTACAGCTCTTCCAGGAAATGGAAAAGGGAGGCGTCTTACCTACCTCCATGTCAGAAGCCATCATCACGCTAATTTTAAAAAGTGGTAAAAATCCTGCCCGGGTGGATTCTTATAGGCCAATCTCCCTGATGACGGTAGATGCCAAGATCTACGCTAAAATGTTGGCAAATAGGCTCGACAGGGTGATCGGCACTATAATCCACCCGGATCAGAATGGCTTCATGAGGGGAAAGTCCACGGCTAACAATCTTCGCCGGGTCTACACATATTTACAGATGGCAGATATGGTCGGCCATGAGGTGGGGTTAGCATCGTTCGATGCAAACAAGGCCTTCGATTGTGTAGAGTGGCCCTATTTAAAACAAGCTCTGCTGGCCTTTGGATTGAGCAGTAAATTTGTTGATAGAGTGTTTCTTCTATATAGTCATCCAACTGCACGTATCTTGGTTAACGGTTTTGTCTCGGAGCCATTTTCGTTATTTCGTGGTACACGGCAGGGTTGCCCATTATCGCCCCTTCTTTTTGCGGTGGCTATGGAACCGTTGGCCTGTAAATTAAGGCAAGGGATTGGGAGGGTGGGTATAGGTCATAATATTATATCCCTTTATGCCGATGACCTTTTAGTTGGATTGGTGGACTACGTTATAAAACTCCCTGAAATAATGGAGATTATTGGTGAATTTGGTCTCTACTCAGGCCTTCAAATTAATTATAGTAAATCACACTTATTAGCGTTTGGATCAGCTGGTAGTGATGGGGCGCTGTCTAACCTAGGAATTCCCATAGTGGAAAAAATTAAATATTTGGGGATCATGATTTCCAAAAATTCTGGAGATTATATAACAGATAACGTAGATCCACTCTTGGAGGAAATAAAAAATAGGTTGAAAAGTTGGAATAGACTCCCACTTACCTTAATAGGGCGCACCAACTTGGTTAAGATGTCTGTTTTGCCTAAGCTGCTTTATATTTTTACGCACTCCCCAATCTATATTGGCGACAGTATCTTTAGAAGGCTTGACTCGATGGTCTCCACATTTATCTGGCGTAACAAGGCCCCTAGGATTAAATTACCCACGCTGTGTAGACCTAATACTAAGGGTGGGATAGCACTCCCGAATTTCAAACTCTACTATCATGCGGCTCAAATGTGTCATCTTGCTGGCTGGGTTATTAAAAATGAGAATACTGAGGATTTGTTAGAATTCATTGAAAAGGCTACCCCAGGGCTAACTCCACTACAGGCCCTCTTGACGAGAATCGCCCCAAAGTGCCTTCCTCCGTTATTGAAACAGGCTAGGAACATCTGGAAAGGGGCTGAGAAGAAGTCCCAATGCGAGGGGATAGACCCAGACTGTCATATTTTTCAGCTCCCCCAACTCCAGAACCTGAATACTCAACAGGGAAGCCGGTTATGGACTTACTATGGGATCACTATGCTGGGTCAGATCCTTGTTGATAATAACTTAAAATCTTTCTCTCAGCTACAGGTAGAGTTTGGGGTTCCACAAGGAATGTTTTTCAGATTCTTGCAGCTGAGAAGTGCTATCCAGTCTGTATCTCGTAGAATGCCCTTTCAAATAGCGGAATCCCCAGTGAAAAAGTTCCTTGGCAAGCTACCATGTGGTAAGCGTCTGTCGAGATGTTATAAGTTCCTTATGGACCTTACGTTAAGAGACAACTTGGAGGACGTAAGGGTTAAGTGGAGTAAAGACATCCCTGAAGTTAATGAGGTCAATTGGGTAAAAGCCATGAAAGTACTGGTCATGGCTACTAAGTCACTTAGGATCCAACAAATTCAGTTGAATATCTTCCATAGGATATATTTTACACCAGATAGAATAAGCAAGTTTTCAGACGGACTGGGTAATAAGTGTCCCAAATGCAAGATAATGGGGGGTAATTTTTGGCATTTGATATGGGATTGTCAAGCCCTACAGTATTTCTGGCAGGGAGTGGGGAGGACCTTATCTGACCTTGGGATACCAAGTTCGTGTATCCATCCCAGCGCACTCCTGTTGGGTATATGGCCTACTAACGTACTGAACCAAGAGGACAGTTGTCTAGCGATTAATCTATGCGCAATTGCTAAAGCAGTAATCGCTAAATCCTGGATGTCACAAAAGGGTCCTGATATCCAGGCATGGCATAGCATGGTTAATAAAATAATTGAGCATGAGAAATATATTTATATCACGGGAAACGCGGTGGAGAAATTTTATGGGATATGGGGGAAATGGATTTACTCGCATTATTTCCACTACAATATAATATAATATAACATTGTAATCCTTTTTAGTTATATTATAGGATTCAGATTTGAAAATAGGATGCACTTGCACTTGGCACTAATTGAATTGTGTAATAGTAATTTATTCACTCATATAATTATAGGTTATGTATAGTATATAGAAGCTCGATTTGTCTTTTGTATCGAACTGACACACACTTTGTATTATGATAAGCGCACGGTAAATTAGCTGATGCTCGATATTTAGATATGAACCACGCCTGGTAATGGAGATCATTAACGCTAGAGTAGGATTAACTATATATCTGTTCTCTCCCTTTGGGGCTATGTTACAACAGTTGCTGCGAGTCGACGAGTTAGGACCATCTTATATTGTGTCTAGCATGCTGGGTCTTTAGATTCGAGAATTCACTGTAAGCAACTGAATTATCTATATTTGTTATGTTTGGTTACTATGTGTATATGTACTGGGTATTGTTTTTGTATGTATTGTCTGTATATGATGTTTATTTGTGTTTTACATGAAAATTTAATAAAGAATATAAAAAAAAAAAAAAAAAAAAAAAGATAAAGTCACATTCAAGGAGTGTAGCAGGGTAAAAAAAATACATTTTATATCAATTTTAATAAGGAATATTGAAAAGTAAAATAAATTTTGCAATGACATGGAAAAAGATTCTCAAACTGCAAATACTTCCAATTGCTGACTGCTGTTGTCTGGGTATAGCATTACTATGGAGCATCTTCCCTGGTGGTCTAGTGGTTAGGATTCGGCGCTCTCACCGCCGCGGCCCGGGTTCGATTCCCGGTCAGGGAATGAGTCATTTTGCTCACACCTTATAACAGTTTTTAAAGCATGATAACCATTCAATGGTTAAAGTTGGTGTAGCTGCATGGGAGGGGTTGGTGTAGCTGCCCATTGAGAGAGCATGGCCGTGTTTGGCTGCCCCTGTTTTTATCACTCCAGTGGTCGGGGATGCGGGCTGACCTCGGAGACTTGCATTACTTTGCTTATGGATTTTTCGGTTACAGGTGTTGAATGCGGCCTGCACTGTTAGTGCAGCCTCTTGCTCCTGTGACTGAGGATGAGCAGGCATTTTAGTGTCACCCAGTACCCCCTAGTGACATCACGTTCCTCAGGCCAGGAAAGGTGGGTGGGCGGAGGCTGAACTGGTCCCACCTCCAATCACAACTGACAGTATTTGTCCAAGTTATTGGCGAAATGCTGAAACAATCCTACATACACACCATA
The DNA here is from genome assembly GCF_055691185.1 of Crinia signifera. Lineage (NCBI taxonomy): Eukaryota > Metazoa > Chordata > Amphibia > Anura > Myobatrachidae > Crinia > Crinia signifera. The sequence continues at coordinate 292,853,769 of NC_139220.1, read as the reverse complement.
TGATAAATTATTTCAATTACCGATTATTGTCAAACCGAACAATTAATTGTATAGTGCAGGGGTTCCCAATTTCAGAATTTTTTTTTCAAGGCACCCCTAGGCCAAAAATCTCTTATTCAGAAACTTATAAAAATAATTTATTTAATTTAATATTTTTTCATACTTAGGTTAAATTATGTAATGAGGGACAATATTTGTTTCTGTTTGTCCACATATTGTATGCCTGGCAGCCACCAGCACTGGCTTTGCCTTTTACATTGAACATAAATAATATGAATTGATCCTGGACCACCAACCCAAGGCACCACTTCAAGTGTCCTGAGGCTCCCCAGGGAGCCTAGGCACACAGTTTGGGAACTGTGTGGACACTGGTCTAGTGTGTAATTGGCTTTAGTCAAACATTTTATTTCATTGAAATATTTAATTGCAGTAGAGGAAGTCCTCTGAATAGGAGCGCCACCTAGGCCCGCATGTCACCACTAATTCCTATAGGTTGGTGATTATCACGTTCGCGTCACGTGTGAAAGGTCCCCAGTTTGAAACCGGGCAGAAATATTTTAGTGCACCTTGTCAAAAAGCTAATTTTTTTTCTTATTTTTTATTTGATTTATTCTTGTTTATTCGCTCCTTAAACTAATTGCTACTACTCCATGTATTAAACAGATGGAACATGTGTTATATTGTTAAAAGTAAAGTCACACTCTAAAGCTGCCCATACACTAGTGCTATTTTGCAACTTTTCATCCAATTCAACGGATCGTGCTGAGAAATCAGGTGAAAAAGTGGCAAATTGCACGGTCCTGTACACATTGGGGAGGAGCCGGAGATCGCCATTGCTGCACACAAGATCTGACGCATCAGACAGCCTCAGGCACCACTTGCTGGGGTCGCATATGATACATTGGGCCAGATTCTTTATGCTTCAAAAGTGATAAAATGGAGAGTGATAAACAGCCAGCCAATCAGCTCCTGTCTGACATTTTTCAAACACAGTCTGTGACATGGCAGGTAGGAGCTGATTGGCTGGAATCTGGCCCACTGTATGCAAAAGGACCCCATATGGTGTATCGCATGCCATCCTCCTGCCCGTAAAAGTGCCGGGTGGTTAGAGGGTCGTGTGTGGCCTCTCCCCTCAGAGAAGTCGCACAAGTGTTTGGGGGCCTTTACATAAAAATGCAGTGTAGAAGGGTAGAAACAATAGATATTATATATGAATTACTAAGGAATATTGAAATGTAAACTACATTTTGCAATGACGTGAAAAACAAATTCTCAAACTACAAATACATCCAAGTGCTGACTGCAGTTGTCTGGTTATAACATTATTATAGAGCATCTTCCCTGGTGGTCTAGTGGTTAGGATTCGGCGCTCTCACCGCCGCGGCCCGGGTTCGATTCCCGGTCAGGGAATGAGTCTTTTTTATGTGTAAAGCAATGATAACCTGTACTTTTTGTTTTTTTGCTAGATAAAGGACCTTTAATCACATCCTCCTATTAAAGAAAGGGATACTGCAGTGAAATATATATATATATTTTTTTGAGTACCTCTATTTTAAAGTGTGTCTCTATGTCCCATGGCACCCGATGCAGCATAGTGTCCATTAAAACAAAGGTGCATGGGATGGTTAAATGATTGTAGCTGCATGGGGGGGGGAGGTGTAGTTTCATGCAGGGGGGCATGGCCTTGTGGGGCTGCCCCAGTTTTAATCACTCAGGGTCGGGAGCTGACCCTAGAGACTTGCATGACTTCGCTGACAGCTCTTTCTTAGCTACAGGGGCCAGGTGCTGCATGAAAAGTTACAGTAGAGCACCCAGCTACTTTTATTGAGGATGAGCAGGTATTTTAGTGTCACCCACATCCCCCCTAGTGATGCTGCTCTATATTTTAATTAGTTTTACGAATCCCCATATCCTGCTATAAAGAATGCAATCACGACTGGGCTCTGTTCATTTAGGGTGGCCAAATCTTTAAAGCAAGGCCACAACCTCAGAAATGGTAAAGCAACCCAGCTATGCCAATGTCAAAGCCTCCTTAAAGCTAGCAACACACTAGAGCACTTTTGGACTGCATATATACCTATCCATTCAAATGCAAAGTGGTCATGCTATTGTTTGCAGGACCGTAAGTAGGGTGATGCTGAGTGTGCCACCGCACACAGCACTGCAGCGTAGGGGGTGCTGATGGTGCCACTTGTCGTTTATCCACTTTAATTACTCATCCCTTCTCATTGAGGCCTGTTATCTCCTGACTACACCTGTTTGCTTTTCCTACCCTTTAAGTCAACTTAAATTGAGATCTCAGTTATTCAGTCACACTGTCCTTTATTACATTTGATGATGCTGAAATACACCCAGGATTTGAACCCATTGCATGTGGCATTGCAGTAAGACACTCTATTCATTAAATACATTTTCTGGAAGTTTTCTTTAAATGGGTGTGTGCCCCTTCCCCATGGGACATAAGTGTTATAAAAAAAAAATTAGGACAGTGAGGAGGCAAGGCTTTATCTAAATTTTGACAGTATTTTTAACAGTATTTGGTAAAATACAAAGTATATTAAATATATGGAGTAATAGACAGGCATACTGCACAGCAAACAGGATAAAGCAATAATTCAGCATATCTCCCAACAATTGTTATTCAGGTCTCTGCACACTGAAGGTGCGTGGCTGAAAAAGGTGAGTAGCCTCTGGGTGAGAAGCATGGTCTTGTGGCATGACCCTATTTTTGGCACTCTGGGGGCATGCTCTGCGCTGCATGAGCTGTCCCCCTGTAACCCATTACATTTTGTATTCTGGCTCCATTTCTAATGTCATACTTCTACACTATAGCCCGCAGAAGAGACCCTGCTGGGCACTTCAAGGGGTGATGCTGTATAGTCTCATAAGAACGCCCTGCCGCCGACCTAGGGAAACACCTACAATTCTCAATGAGAAGGCAGAGCTAAAAGGCAGAATTCAGCTATTTATCCCCGCCCCATTTTGCAATTGCCGTGAGTAAGATACAATTCTGTCCGCCTCACAAGGAAGTGGACAGGATGCAGAAGAGCCACCTACTCTTCCAGGATACCACACGTGCCTAGTGGGAAATTCACCACTGCTTCCTCCCTCCCCCCCACCTCTGAACACTGAGGCTTGCAGTTGGGGTGGCATGCTCTGCCTATGTAGCTGAAATATCTTACCAAAATTGGGACATTTTGGAGGTCTGCTACTATCTGAGCTATACAAGCATCAACCATTTTTATTGGGATTAGTACGCACTGAGGTGTAAATAAATAGCTCACCCACTGTGGCTTCTGAATTGCACACATATTTGTGACAAGATTACCAAGTGATGAGTCATACAAGACATGTGGCCTGCTTTGTTCACTGCCCTGATGTATATTTACATTCCAATATTATACATGTACAGTGCATGTGTTTGAATCCTTGGAGCTCTGATGCATCAGTACATACAAAAAAAGTAAACCAAAACTTATCCTAAGAGTTCTCCCCCTCAGCATGCATCAGTTCTGCCATCAGTTCAGGGCTAGACAATGTCCATAAATGCTAAATGATTATATCAAACCTGCAATTCCATCACCATAACTAAGTATAAGCAATGTACAAATAAAAAAAAATCACAATATAATATAAATTATAATACACAACATAATGGCAACAACACGTATACTCCATGATAAACTATAACTAAGAAATAAATATCTAAATAGTTACAAATAACAACAAAGTAAATAATAAAGATCTAATAATTAAGGAAAACACAGGCAGAGGTTCATTGCAGCCGAATGGTCTCACCAAGGCTCTTGGGGCATAGTGTAGATAGCAAGAAAATCCATCTAGCCTCTTTCTAATGTCACATTGTGGATCTGATCTCAACCCATATTGTAGGAGGCACCTTGTTAATAATCTTATGTTTCATGGGCTGCACTGGCAACGTGCCTCACCAGGGGCTGTTGGCTAATCCCTGATAGAATGCTAGCACGGATACATGTTCTATGTATGGTCATCCTTTCTTCAAACTGACAACCAGTCATTGGTGTAACAATAGTACTGCAGCCCATGAGGTGGCTTGTGGGAGCCGGTGCTGGGGGGGGGGGGGTGCAGTGTCTCTGCAGATTCCAATGGGTCATAGTCATTGCCTTGGAGGAGACAGATGCTAGAGGTCCCACTGGACAGATGCTAGAGGTCCTTCTGGGTAGCAATTCATCAGTAAAAGCTAGATATTCCCTCCGCATCGGTGCCCTGACGGAGGGGCTTTAGAGCATACAAATATGTGGGAAAAACCCAGATAACAGAATTTTGCCACATTTTCAGTTTAGAGCATCCTGCCCAATAATGTATGTTTTGTGGCTGATAAAAAACAGGCCTGAAGTCATCCAGACAGAGAATTGGTGTAATGTTTATATGTGTCCCAGTATAAAGTGATAATATGGCAAGCCAGTAATAACCACAAATATAATCCAAATTAATTATATAAAGAATAATAAAACAAATTACAAAACTTACATGTGTTCATTGCTTTGTTTCCTATACATCTCTGAATGGCTCTGTGTGCTGTTTATGTACGCTCCATGTTATTTACTTAATTGATTGCTTGTATAGGGATGACTAGCAGGTGTGTAAGTTTTGTAGCTAAAATTAGCAGTGTGACCCTAACTGCATAGGTGGAACTTGCCTTTAGCTTTCTACACTGAGAGGAAAAAATGTAGTTTATCATTGAGCAGTTAGAAAATATGCACACTGAACTTTAATGACCGCCCCACCCTCCCTCTGTACTGTTGGTACAAAGCTGATATAAGGGAAAGTACAAAATAAAAGCATCAACGATCTATCATTTGTATAATAAATGATATATGCAGGGCTTAAGTGGTGGAACGTATTTCCCTCTGCCACCTAATTAGCCCTCCCCCCATTAGGCAGAGCCAGGGCAGTAGTATGGTTTTTGGTATGCTTTTCTGCTAGAATTACTGTGCAGGGCCAAGGGGTGCCGGACGGGATCCCAACAGTCATTTACCCAACATTGGGATCCTGACTGTTAAAACACCGACAGATGGGTTCCCGACAGCCACCAGCTATTCTCCCTCGTGGGGGTCCACAACGGCTATGCTCGCCACCGTGCCCACAGCAGGGCAAGCGCGCAAGGGGCTTTGTTGTGCTCACCATGCTGTCCGAGTCCGGCCAGTCGGGATCCTGACTATCGGAACCCTATACCACACCTAGGCCAAAGTGGAGGTTGAAATACTCCCACCTCACCATTTCAGGTGGTGGAACTCAGTTCCACCCCATTCCCCACATTTTAACCCCTGAATATATGGATCTTATTCGGTCTAGCTTCGTATCATAATATGAGGTTTTGCCTTTATCTACATCAGCAAATAAGCAAAGGTAGTTTAAAGAAAATTGTGAGTTAAAGATCACTGAAATGTGGTACTCCCCAAGTCCAACTTTTTCTAGGATATTCCAGATCTTTGTTGGCAAGCGATCATCCCTGGGGAAAGGAATATTGTAAGTCCCACCATTGTTCACACACACACACATACATATATATTAGATCTAAAGTAGAGGTCTGTGGAGTCCCGAGCAGCATCAAAGTTTTGGAAGTTGTGGGGGCTTCACAGCAGCTGTGTTGGGGTGCAGGGGAGCTGTACCAATGAGAGAGCCAAGGGGTGATCACACTAGGGGCAGGATGTTATAACATCCGCCTCCCCTCTCTGACGGCTAGCACATTCATACTAATTGCATACGCACTAACATATGCAATTAGTAACACAAAGGACCTCTCTTGCAATAACAACCTGTCCTTTGCGATGCGGTGCCGTCCCTGGACTTCCCAGTCTGAGACCCATGAGTCCCTATGCGCATGTGCAGAGGAAATTGCTTGCAGGGATATGTGACGTATCCCTCACACAACACTGCGGAGAGAAGCCCATAGGCTTCTATAGGGTATCACAAAAGCTGGCGATTCCCTCCGCAGTGGTGCCCCAGCGGAGGGGCTTTAGTTCATAAAAAATGAATAACCACAATGCATTTTTGGTTCAGAGCATCCCACCCTAGGTGCGTACAGCCAAGGGGAGAGATGCAACAGTGTCATGCAGTGTAAAATACTGCAAGATCCGCTGTCAGATGGCTGCTACAGATGATCAATGGAGATGTCTCAAGAAGATCTGAAGGGACTAAAAGCAAGAGTGCTGCATGGAGATGCTGCTGGGGGTAGATGTTAGGTTTCCCAGCTGAGGCTGCATGCAGAGAAGACAGCGATTGGGTACAATTCAGAATGGTACGGACCCCAGAACACTTGACCAGATTTCTACAGAAATCTTAGCCACTGTAGAGATGACAGACTTTCTGTATGATTCAAGGATGTGGTAAAAAAAAAAATGGAACCCAGCAGACCATACAGTGAGGCTGTAAACTCTGCCCCTGTCTCCACAGTGACTTGGTTTGCTGGGCAGTGTGAGTCCGCTCCAAGAGCTGCCTTCTCCCCCACCCCGATGACATCAGTGACCTGACTTATTGCCGGGTCGCTGTGGGGAGCTTCACCTCACAAATGCTGGGTCACTCCCTGGATGGACCCAAGTCCAGGAGCAACCCACCATTTGCACTGTGAAAGGGGTAATAGCTGATTACACTGGCATTCTGCCTGGGGCAGAGAAAGTTTGCAGGTGTATGGCACCCCAGTGATTATGCAAGCTATCATTCCAACAGGGCTCACTGCAGTATTTTCTTTTTTTCATACAAATTTTCATATTAAATTCAGCCAGATCACATTTCCCATTATAATTATGGGGTTTGGAGCATATTTTCACCAAAAAATTGCTCCACAAGCCCTTTAATACATTCAGGTGAAGCTAACACTCTTTTTCACATTATTTTAGTAAAACTATCATTAATAAATATGTCCCTATGGGATATGGTCATTGGGTCACCAGCAAGTTGTTAGAAAGTCATTAGATCAACACCATTAGGTCGACATGGGTTAAGCCGACAGGGTCATTATGTCAACAGGGGTTAGGTTGACAGTTATCAGGTTGTCGTTTTTTTTACAGGTTTTTTTTTTAGCTGACATGTGCCGACAGGCGGTATTTCATGCCCTACCATGACTGTGTTGACATTTGGGTAAAAAAACAGTGAAAAATCCCATGTTGACCTTTTGACTGTTGAACTTATGACCCTTTTTCGACCTAACCCATGTTGACCTAGACTCATGTCGACCTTCCCGCATGTCAACCTAGACATGTCGACCTAAATGCATGTCGACCTAATGACTTGCAACAACTTGCTGGTGACCAACTGATCCACACCCTTCCCTATGTCCCCTCCTCCTATACCTTGATTTCAGAAGGTAGGATTCATCACTGGGCACACCATAGTAATGTGCAGCACTTTTTTGGTGTCTATGTCAACATGAACACCATATAAATGTACCGTGTCCCCTCGCATTGCTCACTTTGCTTGCCTTGCTTTGGGTACGATGTCTCCCTATACTCCGGACACTATTATATTCTCAGGCATGTCCAAACTGTGGCCCTCCAGCTATTGTGAAACTACACAACTCAGCATGCCTTGCCATAGATTTAGCATTCCCTAATAGCAAAACTGTGGCAAGGCATGATGGGACTTGTAGTTTCACAACAGCTGGAGGACCATAGTTTGGACATGCTTGCTCTATGTCCACTTGGATAATAAAGTATGAAGAACCACCTTTAAAAAAAAAAAAAGGGAAATCATGTCGACTTTTTCCATGTTGACCTATTGCTTGTGTCAACAAGGGGTCAACCTACTAATGCTGCTTTCCCACTGCAGACCCGTTTTAAGTTACAGGTAATCTTAAACGGTATTTAGCATTCCCACTGCAGCAGATTACAGTTTTAAATGCCTTTTAAGTACCATTCCCATTGCAGGTAAAACGTTTTAGCTCTTCAAAACGTTTTTACAGCACAAATGAGTGCCTGTGACTTTAATGGGCTTTTTAGGGTTAAAAAGGTGCACACCCACAGTTGTTTTCACATAATAAAAGGAGGGGGAGGGGCCAGTGGTGCATACAAATCCCGCAGCCGTCAACATTTGTGCTATGTGTCGGCTCAATTTAACCCATGGTGGACAGTAATATATACATTGCTGGCCAGTGCCAGCTATGTATATATTACTGCCTAATAACTAAATCATTGGTGCCCAGTGGTGCCTGTAATAAATAGATTGCTGGCATGTGCCAGCAATCTATATATTACTGGCTTAGGATTGTCATTGGTGCCCAGTGGTTCCAGAAATATATAGATTGCTGGCATGTGCCAGCAATCTATATATTACTGGCTTAGGATTGTCATTGGTGCCCAGTGGTTCCAGAAATATATAGATTGCTGGCATGTGCCAGCAATCTATATATTACTGGCTTACAAAATAAAACATTGGTGGCCAGTGCTGCTCCGTGTGGAGCAGGACGGAGGGAGGCGGGGCATGTGGCCGGACCAGCGTCGCTAACGGCATCCAGCCGCAGCAGCAGCAGCCAGCCGGACACAGCGGGGCAGCGTGGACAAGTGAGTATAACAGGAGGGGGGGGGGGGCGGGGGGTACGGACCCCAGAACACTTGACCAGATTTCTACAGAAATCTTAGCCACTGTAGAGATGACAGACTTTCTGTATGATTCAAGGATGTGGTAAAAAAAAAAATGGAACCCAGCAGACCATACAGTGAGGCTGTAAACTCTGCCCCTGTCTCCACAGTGACTTGGTTTGCTGGGCAGTGTGAGTCCGCTCCAAGAGCTGCCTTCTCCCCCACCCCGATGACATCAGTGACCTGACTTATTGCCGGGTCGCTGTGGGGAGCTTCACCTCACAAATGCTGGGTCACTCCCTGGATGGACCCAAGTCCAGGAGCAACCCACCATTTGCACTGTGAAAGGGGTAATAGCTGATTACACTGGCATTCTGCCTGGGGCAGAGAAAGTTTGCAGGTGTATGGCACCCCAGTGATTATGCAAGCTATCATTCCAACAGGGCTCACTGCAGTATTTTCTTTTTTTCATACAAATTTTCATATTAAATTCAGCCAGATCACATTTCCCATTATAATTATGGGGTTTGGAGCATATTTTCACCAAAAAATTGCTCCACAAGCCCTTTAATACATTCAGGTGAAGCTAACACTCTTTTTCACATTATTTTAGTAAAACTATCATTAATAAATATGTCCCTATGGGATATGGTCATTGGGTCACCAGCAAGTTGTTAGAAAGTCATTAGATCAACACCATTAGGTCGACATGGGTTAAGCCGACAGGGTCATTATGTCAACAGGGGTTAGGTTGACAGTTATCAGGTTGTCGTTTTTTTTACAGGTTTTTTTTTTAGCTGACATGTGCCGACAGGCGGTATTTCATGCCCTACCATGACTGTGTTGACATTTGGGTAAAAAAACAGTGAAAAATCCCATGTTGACCTTTTGACTGTTGAACTTATGACCCTTTTTCGACCTAACCCATGTTGACCTAGACTCATGTCGACCTTCCCGCATGTCAACCTAGACATGTCGACCTAAATGCATGTCGACCTAATGACTTGCAACAACTTGCTGGTGACCAACTGATCCACACCCTTCCCTATGTCCCCTCCTCCTATACCTTGATTTGGTAAATGTGAGCTCTGCTGTCAGCATTTGGATTTGAAAAGCCACATCCTATTAATCAAATAATTCAGGGTTGCCGACTTTCAGAAAATCCTCTCCGGGAGAAGCCCGGAGAGGAATCTTTCATTACGATTTTTTGGGGGCGGGGCTTAACCGTGACGTCATTAAGCCCTGCCCCCATTCCGGGAAATAGACTAAATAACTGACATCCATGGAGGGGGCGGGGCTAAAACATCACGATTGTGCCGTTTTAGCTCCGCCCCCTCCCCTGAGACCCGCGGATTGCGGCATATAAATGCCGCGATCGGGGGGCTCAGTGGGGGTCCCCCTGATTCCGGGAGGGTTGCCCACCCTTCCGGGGGCCGGGAGGAAGGACCCGATTTTCGGGAGACTCCCGCAAATTCCGGGAGGGTCGGCAACCCTGAAATAATTAATTGTGGTTGATAAATATTACTGCATCCAAAAACTATAAAATAAAAGAATCCTAGCCAAATGCTGCCTAGTTAACATGTGTTTTTATGCACACACACCTATAGACAAAGGTGATGCAAGTTTATACCCCGTTCTCACTGCAGGCAAATTCCCGGGTCTAGAATGTCAACCCAGAAATTTGCCTTTTAGCACGTTTTTTTTTTTTTTTTGCAGTGCTAACGGGTCGCATACCCGGATCTCATACACGGGTAAAACCCTTCTTTTCACCCGTGCTTGAGATCCGGGTATGCAAACATGGGTTGGGTGTGGTATAACACACCGACAGACGGGATTCCAACAGTCATTAGCCCGACATCGGAATCCCAACTGCACAGCGGGGGGAGCGCAACGAAGCCCCTTGTGGGCTCGTTGCGCTCACCACCTATTTTATTCTCCCTCTATGGGGGTCATGGACCCCCACGAGGGAGCTGTTGGGATTCTGACATTGTGGTAATGACTGTTGGAATCACGACTGTCGGTGAGTCGTCCGGCACCCCACGGGTTGACCCATTCTCACTGCATAAAAACCCGTGTTAAAAGGCAAATTACCGGGTAGAACTTCTTCACAAGGGACTTTACCTTGCAGTGAGAACGGGGGTCCGTCTCTGCAGTAAAAAGCCGTGTTTAGACATACTACCCAGGAATTTCCCGGCATTTTGACTGCTGGGTCATTTTTCTGGGTGCGGCCTGCACCCTTTCACACTTACAGCACCAAATTACCGGGTGAAGCAGTTCTACCCAGTAATTTGCTGAAAAAACAGGTTTTTCTTATGTCTGAAAGGGTCAACCCGGGTAAAAAGAAGGGTTGAAGACCCAGGTTTTAACACCTGGATTAAACCTTTCAGACATACCAAAATCCCGGGTTGATGCGCGTTCATGTGCAAAAATCTGGGATTTTGGAGTATGTTTGAAAGGGGTATTAGTGATTCAGGCAAAACCATGCAGCACTGAAGGTGAGGCAAATGTAACATGTGCAGAGAGATTTGGTGGAGTTTCAAAATTTTCTGCTTTATTATTACACTGCAATTTAGATTTCAGTTTGAACATTCCCCACCCAAATCTAACTCTCTCTGTACATGTTTACCTCAGTTGCAGTGCAGCATGGTTTTATCTATCTGCAAAAATTGCAGCCTTGCTAACAGGTCAGAAGCAGGAGCTATGTAACATGAACCCTTCTAGATGACACAAGGAGAAAAGAGCTAACAGAAAATGGCTGCCTACATGGTAGGCTACGAAAACATGGATGCCACCCACCAATGGGGAGCCAGTTTTCTTTTCCCAGGAACATTAAAAAACTGAAGATGGAAGGAAATGGGCGGGGCTTATCAGGGGTAGTGTGTGTCATACTTCCTGCTGCCTATGCTTTCCTGACACTATACACTGCTGCTTCCTAGGGAGAGGGATGTTTCATCCTGCTGGGGACATCAGCTCTGACCAGCCCCTGAGGAATAAAGAGGCACACTTTCAGAAGGTAGGATTCATCACTGGGCACACCATAGTAATGTGCAGCACTTTTTTGGTGTCTATGTCAACATGAACACCATATAAATGTACCGTGTCCCCTCGCATTGCTCACTTTGCTTGCCTTGCTTTGGGTACGATGTCTCCCTATACTCCGGACACTATTATATTCTCAGGCATGTCCAAACTGTAGCCCTCCAGCTATTGTGAAACTACACAACTCAGCATGCCTTGCCATAGATTTAGCATTCCCTAATAGCAAAACTGTGGCAAGGCATGATGGGACTTGTAGTTTCACAACAGCTGGAGGACCATAGTTTGGACATGCTTGCTCTATGTCCACTTGGATAATAAAGTATGAAGAACCACCTTTAAAAAAAAAAAAAGGGAAATCATGTCGACTTTTTCCATGTTGACCTATTGCTTGTGTCAACAAGGGGTCAACCTACTAATGCTGCTTTCCCACTGCAGACCCGTTTTAAGTTACAGGTAATCTTAAACGGTATTTAGCATTCCCACTGCAGCAGATTACAGTTTTAAATGCCTTTTAAGTACCATTCCCATTGCAGGTAAAACGTTTTAGCTCTTCAAAACGTTTTTACAGCACAAATGAGTGCCTGTGACTTTAATGGGCTTTTTAGGGTTAAAAAGGTGCACACCCACAGTTGTTTTCACATAATAAAAGGAGGGGGAGGGGCCAGTGGTGCATACAAATCCCGCAGCCGTCAACATTTGTGCTATGTGTCGGCTCAATTTAACCCATGGTGGACAGTAATATATACATTGCTGGCCAGTGCCAGCTATGTATATATTACTGCCTAATAACTAAATCATTGGTGCCCAGTGGTGCCTGTAATAAATAGATTGCTGGCATGTGCCAGCAATCTATATATTACTGGCTTAGGATTGTCATTGGTGCCCAGTGGTTCCAGAAATATATAGATTGCTGGCATGTGCCAGCAATCTATATATTACTGGCTTAGGATTGTCATTGGTGCCCAGTGGTTCCAGAAATATATAGATTGCTGGCATGTGCCAGCAATCTATATATTACTGGCTTACAAAATAAAACATTGGTGGCCAGTGCTGCTCCGTGTGGAGCAGGACGGAGGGAGGCGGGGCATGTGGCCGGACCAGCGTCGCTAACGGCATCCAGCCGCAGCAGCAGCAGCCAGCCGGACACAGCGGGGCAGCGTGGACAAGTGAGTATAACAGGAGGGGGGGGGGGGGCGGGGGGTGGCAGCGGGGCATACCACCGGGCTGAAAGTGGTTAATCTTTCAGCCCGGCAGCGTACACACACGGAGATGATGGCTGAAAAAATCAGCCATCATCTCTACCGTTTAAGATGCATTCCCATTGCCTCTTAAACGGTAGATTACCGTGTAAAACTCTGCTTTGGAAACGGGTTGAAATACCGTTTAACTTTAAACGGTATTTCAACTCTGGCGCTTTCCCACTGCAGCCTTAAACGGTATTTTGCCCTCAAAAATTGGCAATATACCGTTTTAAGACTGCAGTGGGAAAGGGGCATGATTGTATCCTGTTATGTCTATGTTATTATGTATGCGCTGCAATGCCATCAGTATCTGCTGTCTTCCGTCTGCTTTAATGCATAAAAGCAACAATGTGTCCAGCTCCATTTCAGTTGGGCACATTGTTATTTTTATACATTGCAGGTAGTGCTACAGCTGCCTGCATTTTGTGCTCCATCCCCAACCCCTTCTCCTGCCATATTTATGGGACTGGATGAGACAACTTGACATATGTCCCAGTTCAACACCTATAGTGCCCTGCACAAGGAGCGGTTAGCATACCTCCCAACTTTGCTGGCTTGTTAGGTGGGACCTTTTGCAGCAAAAGGGGTGTGGCTTCAATGTGGACATATGGTACCTATCACAGTGACCCTTGTTTTTAACATTTTGGGGATGCACCCTGCTCTCTGCAAGCAGCTAGCCAGCCCCTAACTCCCCACACTGATGCAGTGCTTATGGCATCTATTTAGTGATCACTGGCTGCTCATTTGGGAGCGAATCATATGGTTGATTGTCATTTGTTCCCATACATTACCAGATTTTTGTTCCCATCAGACAGATTTGACAGAATCTGTAGGTGTGTACCCAGCTTTAAGGCCCCTATACACTAGAACGATTTTGCACGATTTCCGACCATTTGGGTTGATATATTGTCTGAAAAGTGCCACATCATTTGTGTTTTCCATCCGATGTGATGCGCAGTCCTGTAAGTGTCGGATAGGAGACCCTAGGTTAGTTGGTCTGCACCTGTCACTTGTCAGAATTGGATGGAATAGGATGGGAAAAGGAGTGCTTTTTTGTTCCCGCAATATATCGCCTGTGATGTGTCGCTGAAAGTTTGACTGACTTTTCCTGGACACACCTCGTGGTGGGAGCAGCAGCAGTATGAGGCAGCAGGACAGAGACAGCAGATTAATCGGATTGTGGCCCCTAAAAAAGTATGTATTTATCACACACCTGCACATGTACACTGGCCACCAATGCATAAATACATACACTGGCCACCAATGCATACCCTGGCCACCAATGCATAAATGCGTACACTGGCCACCAATGCATAAATACGTACACTGGCCACCAATGCATAAATACGTACACTGGCCACCAATGCATAAATACATACACTGGCCACCAATGTACATAATAATAAGCACACTGCTCATGTGTTTCTCCCTAGCCATTGTGTTTTACCTGGGCCCACCGTACCTCAATGCGGTACCATTTGTTTCCCTGGGCCCAATGTGTTTTTAACCCCCATTGCCCATGTGTTTTCCTCACCACTGTACCCAAATGCTGTGCCATTTGTTTCTCTGGGCCCAGTTCTATACTATTCATGCCTGCTTAATGAAGAAACTTTTTTATTATAAAAAACAACTTTATTTGTAAGATCTATATTAACCAAATTTAATCATATACAAAAACATTGAAGGCATATTTCAAACTTTATATACATTTTCAACTCTTTTTCTTATAGGTATGTTACTCGACAAAGATGTCTATTTTACTACTGGGCTTCTGGAGCACTATTGTGAACGTGAATGTCTTTGGAAAATGAAGTCAATGGGGTACTCTGACAAAGGGGGTTATTCTTATTCATTCGGTCCTCTGTGCATTCGCACAGAGGACCGATGGTGCACGTCTGTGCAGGCGCGTTTCTGCGCATGTGCAGACTTAGGGTGCGTGCACCCACGGCAAACTTTTGGTTCGCCGGGTGCACGCACCCATGATGGCGAGTGGGGTGGCGGAGATGGGCGAGGGGCGCCAGGCTGCCCCATCACCATATGGGAACGCCCAGCGTTCCATGGGCGTTCCCATGAGAATGCTGGGTGTTGTCATGGTAATAAGGCAGTGACGCAGGTGTGGGGGGCGAGTAGCTGACATCACCGGAGGTCAGCTGCCCGCCCATATCCGCGCCAGCGTGCTTGCATATGTAAGTGACTAAAAAGTCACTTATATATACGTGCACGCACCACATCATTCGATGGTGAGCGACCATCGAAAGATGTGGGTGGTTACCTGAGGCATGCGAATGGATGTTTACACAAAACATCCATTCGCAGCCTGTGTGGGCGAAGCCGCACTTCTAGGGCGCGGCGGGTGGGCGTTCATTCGCCGGGCGGGGTTTGGTGGACTCGCAAGGCTGCAAATTTGCCATGACATTTATCGCCACCCACAGTGAATGCGTTTTCTCCTTCGCCATGGAATCACTGTGTTTTTAGGGCGATTCGGCATGCATGGCGATTTCTCTTTCAATGGTCCTGGTGACACAGCTTCACATTGGGATGTAGGAGGGTCCGCAGGAGCCAGGCACCTATCCTAAAGCTTTTGGAGGGTAGGCTCCTCCCCTACTGCATCCCAGATTCCCCAGTTCGTGTTAGGTGCCCACTGGAGTGGGTGCTATTCTAAAGGGCTGCTGGAGCAGCCGAAGGAGTAGAGTTAGTTAGGGTTTTTATTATTTTATTAACTTCTACACTAGCTAGGTAGGCACAGTGTGAGGATTCTCATTAGTGAATCCTCACACTGCTAGCGCAGCAGGAGCTGACAGAAACGAGTCCTGTCAGCTCACTGTGCACGAGGGAGACGCTGTCTGGCCTCCCTGTGCAGCGCTTACAGCTTCTTTTAAGAAGCTGCCTGGGCTCCGGAGCGCTCTGAAACCGGCTTCACGCTAGGTGGGGATCATGGGGGACAGGCGCTCCGTGATGGCGGCGGCCATTTTCTGCGGAGCTTACACACTGAGCTCCTATACTGAGAGGACAGCAGTGTTGTTACAGGCATGTTCCGAGTGGTCCCCAGCTGAGGGGGAGATACTGGAACGAGGAGATCCTACAATGGGAGCGGCTGTCTGGGGGTAGTTGGCGCCAAAAGTCACAGACCCCGCAGCAGCAGGGACTTGGTCCCTTCCCTCACTCTGTTTTTGGCGCCATTCAGAACGCTTGCAGCGGAGCTGAGCTGGCTTACTGATCCTGACAGAGTGATTGGATTTCCTGGGCTTCGCTTTCCCCATTCTGAAGACTACAGAAAGCTAAGTGGCTGAGTACACTGTATATAATGTATGTACATTTAATGCTGTGACTGTGTTATTGAGAACATCATGTCTGAGCAACAGTCTGTGGTTTTGGGGGAGGGAGCCTTTAATGCAATGAGCGCTTGCAGTGGTTGTACACTGAAATTTGTCCCTAAGGGGGGCTTTTGTATTTTATGCGCTGCTGTGAAACCCATGGGGAGTGAACCCCAGAGGGTAGTGCATCGGACCTTGCGAGGGTTAAGTCCCTGAGACAGGTCGGAAAATGCTTTGGTGCATTACTGGACAGGCAGAGTGATGGCTGGTAATTTCCCTAGACCAGGGCCATTCTCTCAGCAGTCCGGCCAGCTCTTTGCCTCGGACCCAGACAGATCCTGACTTATACAAGTCATGCAGGATACTGCTATGGGAATCAGCAGGTTTAAATTACTTGTTTGACAAGCTTTATGGTTACTCTGGGGGGACCCCTAAAAGGTCTGATTCAGTGCCATTATTAGCTGCTGATGAGGAGGGAGAGTACACAGACATACCCTGGGTTCAGGGTGATGTTTCTGAAGAGTCCTCACCCTCAGGGGTGGAGGATTTGATTACTGCTGTAAACAGGCATTGAATTTGTCTGTGAAGTAAAAAACTCCTGCTAAGGTTGTTTTTAAGAGACAGCGTGAGGGAAATGATATCTCTCTGCAGACAAGGGTTTACAAGATTTATTGGAAAACCCCTGATATCTCTCTGCAGACAAGGGTTTACAAGATTTATTGGAAAACCCCTGACAAAAGGCTTTAGATGCCAAAATAGATGGTTAAGCCTGTATCCCATGCCTGAGGATCATGCAGACCTCTGGGAGAAAGTTCCAGTGGTAGAGGCTTCTGTGGTATACTTGTCAAAAAACCAACTGTGCTACCAGTGCAAGCCTTCAAGCAAGCAAGTCCTCTGATTGGCTTCAGTCTGGGTCTCTAAGGCCAGGATTTGTGGGTCAGTGACCTGTGCTCTAGTTGACATACTGTCTTTTGTGTGTTGTTACTAGGCAGAGAAGTATAATGCTGCTGCAGAAATGTGATTCAGGCTGAGCAGGAAGCTCTCAAAATGGCTGCCAGAGTTTCCTCAGTGTTTGGAATGCCAGGAGAGTGCTCTGGCTTATAGCTTGGAAGGCAGATAACAAGTCTAAAAAGGCTTAGAGGCATTTGCTTTTAAAGGAAAGCTGTTATTGGTTTACAACTGGAAGAGATTAATAAGCAGGCCACAGGTGGAAAAAAGCACTTTCCTGCCTACCCCTGCAGCCAAAGCAGACATCAAGGTTTTCTGCTTTCAGGCCATCCTTTCGGCCCTCCCCTAGAGGAGGTGCGTCCTTTTGAGGACAGTCTTTTAAGGGATAGTCTCAGTCCTCCAGGGGCAAGGCCCCAAAGTCAAAATTTGGTTCTTTTTATAAGAAACCATAGGAGAGGAAAAATCCTCCGCATACTGCCAGGGGTTTTGCCCGGCGGTGTTTAAGGAGGGGGGACGTCTGTCACTGTTCAGAGACGCAGGGGCACTGTTAAGACCGGAACGCTTGGGTTAGAAATATAACCCAGGGTTAAAAGATTCCCTTCAAAGTTCTTCCACCGAGAAGGTTCATTCCTACACCACTGCCAAAGGAGGCTCGGCTCCGTACAGCTCTCTTGGGAGCGGCTCATTCTCTTTTAGAGAAGGGTGTGGTAGTCCCGGTCCCCAGAGCGGAGGGAAAAAAAGGCTTTTATTTCACTCTGTTTTTGGTGCCCAAACCAGACGGGTCTTTCAGCTGATCCTAAACTTAAAGGCATTAATAGCTTTTTGTGGGTAGACCATTTCAAAATAGAGTCTCTACGGTCTGTGCTGCTAAGCCGGGACCAGGGAGAATTTTTAGCGTCCATGAAGGTCCAGGACGCATACTTGCAGGTTCCTATCCACCCGGAACTATTGGGGTGTGCAATAGGAGACCTTCTCCTGTAATTACAGGCGTTGCCTTTTGGTCTGGCCACAGCGTCAAGGGTATTCACCAAATAATGTCAGAAATGGCGGATGTGCTTCGACTGACGGAAATCATGGTTATTCCATTTTTGGACGACCTGCGGTTTAAAGCGGAGTCAGCAGACAAGTGAAGAGTCACTTGGCAGAAACCATCAGGTTTTGCAGATTCACGGCTGGCTTTTAAATTTACAAAAATCTCAATCGGTGCCGTCACAGAGACTCCAATTCTTGGGGATTGGTCTGGATACCCAGTTGCATTGGGTGTTTCTACCAGAGGCATAGGCCAGGGATCTGGCTGCCTTGGTACAGGAAATCCTAGGGTCTCAGAGCACAGCAGTATGGAGGTGACTCAAACTGCTGGGGAAGATGATGGCGTCTTTCGAGACGTTACAGTTCACCAGGTTCCACTCTAGAGTGTCCCAGCGGACAGGGAACTCTCAGACCATGAGGTCAGAACAAATGGTGTTGTTTTCAGAAACTCGATCCTTCCTAAAATGGTGGATGGAGGTGGATTCCCTTCGGGGGAGTCGGTCCCTGCAGTCCTGGAGCTGGGTGGTAGTCACTACCGACGCCAGTCTCAGAGGCTGAGGGGCAGTTGTCGTGGACCTGCGTCTGCAGGGCTTGTGGACTTTAGAGCAGAAAGACTGATACTTTACAGTCTGCCTTACTGATCAACATCTTGGAACTGAGGGCTGTGTGGAAGAGGTTTTCTCTGGCGGGAGAAAAGATTACAAGAGCTCCCTTTTAGGCATTCAGACCGACAACGTCACAGCTGTGGCGTATCTGAATCACCAGGGAGGCACACACAGCAATCTGGCCATGTGGGAGGTGTCCCGAATCTTCTTGTGGGCGGAACAGAATGTTCTAGCATTATCAGCAATCTTCATACCAGGAGTGGAGAATATAGAGGCCGACTTCCTGAGCAGGGAGAAACTGATGGAAGGAAAATGGAGGCTGAATCCACAAGTATTCCACTAGATTACAATAAGGGGGAAACCCCGGATAGGGACCTGAAGGCATACAGGTTCATCCATCAGGTACCCAGGTTGTATGACAGGACGTGGGATCCACTGGCAGAAGCAGTGGATGCCATGACTATCCCCTGGGAGGGGAATCTTCTTTATGATTTAACGCCAGTTCCAATGCTGGCAAGAGAGTTGAAAACAATACAGGCCCAGACAATTCCAGTAATTTTAGTGGCCCCAGATTGGCCAGGGAGATCCTGGTACTCGAGGCTTCAGAGATTCTCTGTGGACTCGTGGCGTCTACCTCTGAGGTCAGACCTTCTAAAACAAGGACCGTTCAACCAGCTGGATTCAGCTCGATTAATTTTGACGGTCTGGCTGTTGAAAACGCCATTTTGAGGAATATAGGATTCTCAAAGGCGGTGGTTAACGCAATGAGGAAAGCCAGAAAGTCAGTGTCTTCTGTAAATTATTTTGGGGCCTGGAAGACCTATATTTGGTGGTGTGTAAGACAGAGGTCACGCACATCGAGATTTAAAATGGCTAAATGGTTGGAGTTTTTTACAGGAGGGCCTTTCCTCTGGGTTAGGCCTTCAGTCACTCAGAGTACATATCTCGACCGTGTCAATTTTTCTTTCCAAAGAAGGATTGCGTTAGAACCAGAAGTACAGACCTTCCTGCAGGGGGTTTATCTATTGAAACCTCCCTACAACCAACCAGTAGCGCCAGGGGAATTATCTCTGGTTCGGGAGTACCTTAAAGAGGCGCCTTTTGAGCCGTTAAGGTCGGTTGACCTTAGTTTCCTTTCAGGGAAGCTGGTATTTTTGTTGGCGGTGGCGTCAAGAAAAAAAAAAAAAAAAATATCGGAGTTGATTGCTTTGTTCTTCAAGTCTTCCTCCCTTATATGTCACGATGATAGGGCTGCCTTTCGGACAGTACCCCTAGATTTTTACCAAAAGTAGTCTCTGCTTTTCATCTAAATCAGGAGATTGTTCTGCCTGTGTTTCAACCCTCAGAGGGTTGTTAGGAAAAGGGACAAATTAAGGAATTTGGATGTTGTGCGCGTCTTGCGCGTTTATGTGGACAGAGTTAAGAGTGTCAGAAAGACTGATACTTTACTGGTTTGTATGACATACACAAACTTAGTTGGCCTGCTTCTAAGCAGACCATTGCTAGGTGGTTGCGCTCTGTTATTGCGTTTGCATATACTAAAGTTGGTAGGCCTGTACCGGCCAGGATTAATGCGCATACCACCAGGTCGGTTGCCACCTCTTGGGCGGTTCGACATGGGGCAACAGATGAGCAGGTTTGCAGGGCTGCCACTTGGTCTTCTGTTCATACTTTTGCCAAATTCGATAGGTTCCGTGAGTTCGCGTCGGTGGACGCATCATTCGGGCAAGCAGTGATGAAAACTGCAGACCTGAGCGTACCCACCCAAAAGGACCGGCTCTGGAACGTCCCAATGTGAAGCTGTGTCACCAGGACCATTGAAAGAGAAAAAGGGATTTTTGTAAGAACTTACCGTTCGAATCCCTTTCTCTGATATGGTCCTGGTGACACAGCGATCCCTCCCTTACGCTCAGTAAGTATGCCAGTGTTCATGATGTTTCATGTTATAATTGGTTGAAAAGTTAAATTTAAAATTGTGCATATAATATGTGCAGGTGTTTGTACTGAGTTAATGTATTCCAGTGGCTTTGAAAGATTGAACTGAGGAATCTGGGATGCAGTAGGGGAGGAGCCTACCCTCCAAAAGCTTTAGGATAGGTGCCTGGCTCCTGCGGACCCTCCTACATCCCAATGTGAAGCTGTGTCACCAGGACCATATCAGAGAAAGGGATTCGAACGGTAAGTTCTTACAAAAATCCCTTTTTTTCGTCACTCGTCCTTCCACCCTATTCAACGTGACAGAGTATCGCCGCCCCTGACGACAAACCTCAGCCAATCCGGCATATAGAGAAGGGCGGGTGTCTGCTTTCCCGCTCTTCCTCGCTGTTATAAGCGAGTTTGGTGATCTGCAGGGATGGAGAGGAGGCAAGCAGCAGCTAATGGTTGGAAAAATAAACGTTGTCTGGTATGCTTATTATCTATTTTTCAAAATCATGTAGTGAGGTTCAAAGTAGATGCATACCTCACTTACATAATTATGGGTAGAATAACACATATAAAGGTATCTTTCATTTAAGGTGGGTAGCGTACCCGTACTCACGGTGTGACGGTGTGTTCAACTCGTATAAAGGTATCTTTTCCAGCCTTGACTTCCAAAAGATTTTATTGATAAAACAATATATAAAATATGGTGCAGGGTAGTGGCAGATAACTGAGGTGGCTGATTAAATAACAAAACAGTACCCCGATCCGGACGAGATACAGCTGTTCCAAAAATCAGGCACTCTGCAGTTACTACCTTCCGTCCTCACCTACAGGGTATTAAAATCGATGACAGGCTCTCAGACCAACATGTTTCGGGACAAAGTGTCCCTTTTTCAAGGTGAGAGCTTGTGTCTGTGCTTGCTGTATAAATACCCTATCCTAATATGACTTCCGGTTTCGGAAGATCTTACTTCCTGTGGGCTACGTGTTGAATAATTCCTGTAATATACAATATAATAACGTTAATTGGTTCCTTAGTGTGCCAGATGCTTATGGGGATTAGTATAGGGTTAAATGGTCTTAATAGTATGTCCGTGTGGGCTTTATTTTCCTCCTATGTATGCTGCTGCGATGTGACCGGAAGTCCTCTTACGCGTGGAACGCACCGCTTGCGTTCCATATCACCTTCATTGGTTACGGAAGTAGGATTCTCTCTCCATCCGGAAGTTCATCACATTTATGGAACGCATCGCTTGCGTTCCATATCCCGGAAGTAGTACTTCTTATCGCGTAGTCTGGCTGTCTTCTGTGCGTCGTATTGGACGGCTGCTGAGGTTGTTATGGGAACCATAATGTTTATGTCTGTCTATCTTGCTATGATGGAAGTTCTCCGTTTGTTAATAGGGACATGTCTTTTATTCATTTTAAAGGTTTAGGTTGATTACGAAGTTTCTCCAATTTCTTTTTCATTTCCATTTTGTTCCTTGATAAAAACGATATGGACGATTTTATTTATATGATAAAAATTGCGTGCTAAAAATTTAATAAAAATTATTAGTAAAAATTAAATAAAAAAAAAAGAAGACATGAATTAGATTTGTAGCATTATACACATGGAGGAAACTATTTAAAAGTGACTGGTGCCTATTTGATAACATTATATACATAGAGGAGATAATAAAAGTGACTGGTGCCTTGTGCCTTGTTTATATAGCATATTGTACATAAAGGTTGGGAATGGGGATTGGTGATAGGGTTGTACGGGGAAATTTCATAGGAACCACTTCAACTCAAAATCCTGATTCAGTCCATTTGGGTGTAGAGTTTTTAATGTGTGGATCAATTTCATCTCAGATTTTGCCAAGTTGGTCTCTACATTGCGATCTTTCCATGTTGCTACTATTTTCCTGATCCTATAAATCGTTTTATATGTTTAGTGGAACATGAGTGAGTTTCTTTGAAGTGGTTAGAAAGATGGTGAGCTTGAAAGCCCCGTCTGATGTTCCGTAGGTGTTCTCCTATGCGAATTTTCAAGGCTCTTGTCGTGCGTCCTATGTAATAGAGGCCGCATGAGCACTCTATGGCATAAATTACATTTGAGGTCTGGCAGGTGATAAATTCTTGTATGTTAACTTCCGTCCCATTGATGCATATTGAAGTTATTTTGGATTTATCACTTGTGATCCATTTGCATCCTTGGCACATGCCACAGCGATGGAACCCCCTTGTTCTTATAGTTGTCTGTCTCTCTTCAGTAAGAGAGCTCTTGACTAGAATATCCTTTAGGTTCTTTGATTTTCTATATATGAAGGTGGGTTTGGGGGGTAATAGTTCTTTTAAAATCGGATCCTTTTGTAATATATGCCAATTCTTTCTGAAGATTCCTTCCAGTTCTTTATGGTTTTTATCGAATCTGGATATAAAAGAGAATTGGTAGTTCAGTTGTTGTTTCTCTTTTGTTACCTCCATCTTCTTTTCCTCTATGAGTGTGGCCCTTTCTTTTCCAGAGACATCTCTTATGGTTTTGTCGAGTGAATCTACGTTATAACCTTTTTTGAGGAAGTTATTCTTCATCTTATTGATTTGTGTGGTATATTGGGCGTCTTCGCTACAGTTACGTCTCACTCTTAGGAATTGGCTTTTCGGGATTCCCTTTAGCCATGGTCCATAGTGTTGGCTGGTGGTTGGAATATAAGTATTGACGTCGGTGGGTTTGTTGTATATTTTGCTATTTATTTAATTATTGTTAATATATATGGTCAGGTCAAGAAAATTTACTGTTTCTGTGCTGATGTTTACTCTGTTATTGTTGAGTGTGGAAATGAAATTTTTTAACTCTGATTCTTCTCCTTCCCATATTATAATCACGTTGTCAATATACCTCTTCCATTGGATTAGCTCTTTTTTCCACTTCTCACTGGTGTAGACGACTTCCTCCTCCCAACGTGCCATAAATAAATTCGCATATGCCGGGGCGAATTTAGTCCCCATTGCCGTACCTTTAATTTGAATATAAAACTTGCCGTCGAAATAAAAATAGTTATTATATAAGATAAAGGATATGGCCTCCAGGATAAAAAGTTTTCTTTGTTCTGTGTATGTTGACTTTTCGAGGAAACTTTTCAGTCCGTCTGTATGTGCAATGCAGGTGTACAGCGATGTGACGTCTCCTGTTCCTAGAATGTTTTTTTGATTCCATGATGTCTCCTTCAGGAGTCGTAACACATCGCCTGTGTCCTTTAAATAGGCTGGATTGTTTATTACCAGGGGCTGTAACAATGTGTCCACAATTTCAGATAGATTGGATGTCATAGAATTGGTACCCGTGATAATTGGTCTTCCCGGTGGTTTTGAGGAGTTCTTATGAACTTTAGGAAGTGCATAAATGGTTGGGGTAGTGTGTTCTTCTATATTTATGAAGTCAAATTATGTGTTATCTATACCATTTGACATAAGATGTTTTTTTAGGAGTGTCACCATGGATTCCTTTATCTTATTGGTCGGATCTGTGGTGAGTTTTTTATAAGTTTCTTTGTCTCCCAGTTGTCTGTGTATCTCAGTCGTATAATCATCTTTGTCCAGTATAGCTACTCCCCCTCCTTTATCACAAGGTTTAATGATAATTGATTTATCATCCTTTAGACTCTTTATGGCATCACGTTCCTTCTTTGTGAGGTTTTGATGGGTTCTCTTCTTTTGTTGTTGTTTTGTTCCAATTCTTTCCATTTCATCGATAACAATTTTACTGAATGTATCGATGAAGTTACCTTTTATGTAAGTTGGATAGAATTTTGATTTCTTTCTTCGTTTTTTGGAGTTGTTTGTTTCTGGTTCTTCGCTTTCTTCTTCTGTGGTAGGCTGAGTTACTATGGTTGTATTTCCTGTGTTCATTTTTTCTTTGTCCTTTATAGTGAAGAATTTCTTTAGAGTAATTTTACGTATGAACTTATGTATATCTATGAATTTTTCAAAAGTTTCCGCTGAGGATGTGGGAGCATACTTTAGACCTTTTTTTTAGTAAATTTTCTTCTGCTTCTGTTAGTTTCCTTTTACTCAAATTGAAGATGTTACTATTCTCTTTTTGTTTTTGTTCTTCTCCTTCTGTTCTGTTCTTATTTCTGGTTCAATGTTGTAAAATATGCTATATAAACAAGGCACAAGGCACCAGTCACTTTTATTATCTCCTCTATGTATATAATGTTATCAAATAGGCACCAGTCACTTTTAAATAGTTTCCTCCACGTGTATAATGCTACAAATCTAATTCATGTCTTCTTTTTTTTTTTATTTAATTTTTACTAATAATTTTTATTAAATTTTTATCATATAAATAAAATCGTCCATATCGTTTTTATCAAGGAACAAAATGGAAATGAAAAAGAAATTGGAGAAACTTCGTAATCAACCTAAACCTTTAAAATGAATAAAAGACATGTCCCTATTAACAAACGGAGAACTTCCATCATAGCAAGATAGACAGACATAAACATTATGGTTCCCATAACAACCTCAGCAGCCGTCCAATACGACGCACAGAAGACAGCCAGACTACGCGATAAGAAGTACTACTTCCGGGATATGGAACGCAAGCGATGCGTTCCATAAATGTGATGAACTTCCGGATGGAGAGAGAATCCTACTTCCGTAACCAATGAAGGCGATATGGAACGCAAGCGGTGCGTTCCACGCGTAAGAGGACTTCCGGTCACATCGCAGCAGCATACATAGGAGGAAAATAAAGCCCACACGGACATACTATTAAGACCATTTAACCCTATACTAATCCCCATAAGCATCTGGCACACTAAGGAACCAATTAACGTTATTATATTGTATATTACAGGAATTATTCAACACGTAGCCCACAGGAAGTAAGATCTTCCGAAACCGGAAGTCATATTAGGATAGGGTATTTATACAGCAAGCACAGACACAAGCTCTCACCTTGAAAAAGGGACACTTTGTCCCGAAACATGTTGGTCTGAGAGCCTGTCATCGATTTTAATACCCTGTAGGTGAGGACAGAAGGTAGTAACTGCAGAGTGCCTGATTTTTGGAACAGCTGTATCTCGTCCGGATCGGGGTACTGTTTTGTTATTTAATCAGCCACCTCAGTTATCTGCCACTACCCTGCACCATATTTTATATATTGTTTTATCAATAATATCTTTTGGAAGTCAAGGCTGGAAAAGATACCTTTATACGAGTTGAACACACCGTCACACCGTGAGTACGGGTACGCTACCCACCTTAAATGAAAGATACCTTTATATGTGTTATTCTACCCATAATTATGTAAGTGAGGTATGCATCTACTTTGAACCTCACTACATGATTTTGAAAAATAGATAATAAGCATACCAGACAACGTTTATTTCTGTCTTTTTCTCATATGATCTTACCGGGAGAAAAATTACATCAACCCAAGTAACCAAAGTCCGAGAAGATCAAAGAAGCCCTATATTAAAGGAAGGGAAGTATTATCCTACCATACTATTGTGGTGTCCGCACTGGGATAGCGCTATTGTGTCTATCAAAAAATATATTTTTCCAATTTAGTTGTTTTAGGTCCTCAAAGGTTTGGCCTATTGATATACCCCAGCTGCCATCCCCAAAGAGCGCCCGAGATAGAGCCCAAATCCTCTTTTCTCCAGCAGCTAATGGTTACCCAGGACCCAGGAGAGAGCATTGATTTTTTTCTTTGTTAGGTGAGTTATCTGTGGACATGTGTTGTACTTCTATTTCACCTGCTATGGGGGTTTGGTGTTTGCTTTATGGGGGCTATGGGTCTGAATTAAGGGTGGGGATGTTTTGGTGTTTATTTGATTGAAATGGTATTGTTTGTATGAACCTGCAGTATTGTTTAGATGTGGGTGAACTTTGCTTTGTGTTTGTCAGCGTTATTTCCCCATCTCCTGGGGGTGACTTTTGACATTGCTTGTATATTTTGGTGGTTTTTCATGTGTTTTTTTTTTTTTTTTTGAAGGGCTTGGTGCAATGTGCAGTCATGCTGCATGCTTTTTGGGGGAGCTGGGGGTGTGGTGGTGCGGGGCATCATGCTTCAGGTGTGGTCCTGGGTCCCCATTGTGAAATGGGGACTTATTTTTTAAAATGCTATTTTTTTAATGGTGCAGTTTCCCCATAAAGGGTGCAGCATGGCATGGTACAGTTTAAGAAATATATATGTAATTACTAATACATTTTTGTTTTGTGTTTGTTTGTTTTTTTATTCCACAGGAATGTCGAAGCAGACCAGGACCTGTGGACCACCTTCCCCACTTTTTTCCTATACAGGTGTGTCGAGCCCTGAGGAAATGGACCCAAGGAAGGAAGACAGAGACCGTGCGGACGGCACCAAGGAATCCTGACCTTCCGGTGCAGGAGGAATCGGAGATCCAAGGAGGTAGAAGACAAGTGCAACGCAGTGAAGCTACCAAAAGAAAGAGACCTCAGGTAACTTAACCAATAATTACTACTTGCACCACGTAGATATGCAAGTAGGCGCACACTTTTAATAACTTCATTTAATACATTTCATTTGGGGGGACCCATGTATTTTACAAAGGCCGCTGAAAGAGCGGAAGAGGAATAACCAAGTGATTCTGGTCACCAATCATCTACAGCCAAGAAGAGAAGCGGACAGAAAAAGAAGGTTCCCAGAGAAGATGGTGAAGAGGGAGAAGAAGAGAACACTCCTTTCAAAACATCGGAGAACAACGTATTAGTGGAATACGTCCACAAATACTACGAGAAGTTGTTGGGAGGATGGAAACAGGAGAACAGCTATAAAGAGAGAAAAAGAATATGGGCTTTCATAGCTGAGAAGGTTCACATATCAATATTTCACATTTAATTCCTGACACTGGCCCTTATTCAGATCTGATCGCAGTACAAATTTGTTCTCAAAATGGGCAAAACCATGCGCACTGCAGGTGGGGCAGATGTAACATGTATAGAGAGAGTAAGATTTGTGTGAGCTATTATGTTTCTGTGCAGGGTATATACTGGCTGCATTGTTTTTACACTGCAATTTAGATTTTAGTTTCAACACACCCCACCCAAATCTAACTCTATCTGCACATGTTACATCTGCCCCACCTGCAGTGCAGTATGGTTTTTCCCATTTTGAGAACAAATTTGTACTGCGATCAGATCTGAATAAGGGCCACTGTATCATGAGCTACAGAGGTTTTTGCTTTCATTGTAATAACTTAATTTTGCATATTATTTTCTTTTCAACATAGGCTAAAGCAGTGAGTGGCAACCCCAAGGAAGGCGACAAATGCTACAATGACTGTCGCCACCAAACAAAAAGGAAGATGGGACTTGCACGTCAACATGCTTTGGAGACTGGAGGCGGTTCCCCATTAAACATCAATTGGCTTCAATGGGAACAAGTCATCCAAGCCCACATGAATCCCATCATGGTGTAAGGAGTCCCAGGGTCTGTGGAGTCCCACGTCCGCAGAGCAAGTGTTGAATGCTCAGGCTGAAGAAATACCAAGAGCACAACGCAGGCGACGAGAGGCCCCACCAGCAGGAACAATATATTTACAAAGACCATGGGAGGGTAAATAACTACACATTTTCACTTCTGTTTTTATAACTTTTCTTACCTTTACAACTTTAAATATCTTTACAATAGATGTTCCTGCAGAAGAACCGACAGATGTCTCCCAAGAAAGGCAGACTGACGAAGAATCTTCAACCCTGGAGGAGACCATCACCCTGGACCTTTACCCCATAAGTCAATTTGAATCCTCAAATGTGACAGAAGAGACCTTCCATGGATATGAGGGCAGCAGATGCAAAACACCGCAGCCCGCAGAAGGAGTAACATCAAGTGGAGGAACGGCCCTTGGGATTCAAAGTTATTACCGTTCAAACCTGGATATTGAGGAAGCATCGGAAGAAGAGGAGGTGGATCCTACAAGCACACCACCATTGGACTGTAAGCTTTTGTCTAAATTTATATTATTTTTTTTCAGAGGTGTATTATTTCATTTGAGGGAAGTGTAAAAAAAATATAAAAATCATATTTTGATTTTTGTAGCCGGAATGCAGCTTATCGAAGAGATCCAGAGTGGACAGGCTCCGTCACGTGTCCAGAGAGTTCGGCAATTGGCAACCAACATTGAATACAGCCAGAACCAGTACCGGATCATGATGAAACATCTGGAAACTCTGGCCACTACAATGTCTGACATTGAACGGCGACGCCAGGAGGACTGGGCCAAAATTGAAAGACGCCACCATGAGGACTGCATCGAATCCGAGCGCAGATGTTAAGAGGATAGCCAGAGGTTGCTTGACACCCTTTAATTGTTGATGACAGGCATTTGCAAGTTGGTAGAAAATGCCACGTGTCAACGGAAGACACTCAGAAACATCTCGGCCTGCCAGACCCAAATGTCAGCAAGCTCCATTCTAATTGCCAATTGCCTGAGGAACAGGTATGATCGCGGGACAACCCAGAAGAGCCTCCCCTTCACCGAGGATTCTACCATCACCACCACGTCGACAGCCGGATCCTGTGCCTCATGCAAGATCCTGGGCCGGATCATCACAGGCATACCAAGGTTATCCTGGATTGTACCCGCATCCACCTCCACCACCAACCGACCAAAGGACATCAACTCCACCAGCACGCTCCTCTCCAGCACGACCCTCAACCCCCCAAGTGCCGACCCTGCACAGTGAATACGGTTGTATATTTCCTTTATTTATAAATGTTTTATTTTTGGCAATATTTTCTAACTTATTTATTCTTTTTTCCCTAGAGTTTTTTTTTTTTCTATGTTTTGTATTTGTTTAACCCCTATATTTTATTCTACAGCTGTGTTTACTAAGGAGTTGGGCGTAACAATAATGCAATGCATGTGCGTGCATGTATTGTAAATTGTTGGGAAATTATTAAAGCTCCTTAACATTGGTGGATGTTATAATGGGCCAAAAAAGAGCAGTCTGATCCCACATTTTTACCTTTTTTTTTTTAAACTTATCAAACTTTTCCTAAGTATTAATGCTAGTTGATTCACCTTTTTTTGGTATTTTGTTTCGTCATAGCGATGCTGCAATGGATAGTGCTTATTGGCAAATCTTGAAGGCCCGATTCAGGAAGAGGCCAAATAGAGACTGCATGTTTGCATATTGGTGAGTGATATACACGCCCACACCCAACATCTACACACCTTTATGTCCCAAACTATGCTCTTGTGTTATCACACAGGCCAGACTCACGTTAACTGTGGCTGGCCTGTGTGATATCACAACAGCTGTTGTGAACAGTTTTCCCTTTATTCCTATTTTTATTTATTTATTTATTTTTTTTGCCTTTTTTACAGGTCATACTGCAAACAAAGATGAATAAGAATTGACAAAAGAAAATTAATTTAAAGTTAAACAATTTATTTGAACTTTTTAACATTTTGTATAAAAATGTCAATAACATTTTAAAAAGAAACTTTAATTTTTTGGTTTGGCTTCAATAGTTTTCATAATAAGGTGTAAGTCCTGGGCAAGTGTAATTCCCAGTTGATGTTATTTTCAGTTGAAGAGTCTGAAATAAAAGAAAAGTTACAGTGTAAGTGAAATTGTTAAGGATATGCTGTATTGTAAACTGCAGACAAGCTGTGACTTAAAGCATCGGTGCATGTTTGCAGTCACAGCTGCTATTATCACTTTAAAAGAGTGGTCTGCAGCTGTCACTTTCATGTAGGAAAATATATGTGCAATCTAATAGGGAAATGTCGGAGCAATTAAGATGCACAAAACATACACGTCCCTGGGTGGGCTTGAACCAC
The DNA here is from genome assembly GCF_055691185.1 of Crinia signifera. Classification (NCBI taxonomy): domain Eukaryota; kingdom Metazoa; phylum Chordata; class Amphibia; order Anura; family Myobatrachidae; genus Crinia; species Crinia signifera. Next base: position 292,823,312 of record NC_139220.1, on the reverse strand, counting down.
CAACCTTTCGGTTAACAGCCGAACGCGCTAACCGATTGCGCCACAGAGACTGTTGATGTGATGTGCCACAGATGACAGGGACTTAAACCAACCTTCAGCATTCCTCATGCGTTATACAGTGTACAGTGCTGAGGAGCATACCACTGTAAAAGACAAAGAGGGGGAGAGCAGCATTTTACTTCTAATAATAACAGAGCATCTAACACTGTGCACACATCACATAGACCAAATGTAACACCAGGGGGTTAATGGAAAGGAATGAATAGGGGAGTCTAGATGACTGAGAGCACTAGGGTGCTACCATTGTAACCTGACACTGTGCACGCACCACTTTACACCTAAGACAACATCAAGGGTTAATACACAGGAAGCCTTCTAGGTGTCTAGATAACTGATAGCACAGAGGATCTACCATTGTAACCTATAGAAGGGAAGGACAGCTCAGTGCTGATACAAAGCACACCACAAGGCACAGAGACCTAAGGCAACATGAGGGATTAATACAGAAGAATTATTCGGAGAGTTTAGATGACAGACAGCACTGAAAAGTCACTATCGTAACCTATAGGAGTGTAGTACAGCTCAATCCTTCTAAAATAAATATATGTGACAGGCTATCTGACACTGTGCTCCTATCACATACACCCAGGATTGGAGGGTGGCTTTGTAGACAGACAGCAGTATTTGCAAGTCAGAAGTGGTTGAACTGTTGGTCCCGCCCAGTGCAGTGAATGTGATATACATAGCTTCACAGGAACAGCTGATGTAAGGAAGCAGAGTGGCGCAGCGGAAGCGTGCTGGGCCCATAACCCAGAGGTCGATGGATCGAAACCATCCTCTGCTAGTTTTTTTTTTATTACATTTTTTTTTTATATAATTATCTCACTGATTGGGTGTTTCTTACATGCTACATGTGAAATTAGCCAGAGCATTCTACTTTAAGATACTGAAGACTTTACACTGAATAAGGTGCATTGCCAATCCCTTAGTAGTAGTTTCATCCTCACCTTATATAGCTGTATAGAATAGAGACCTCTATGGCTCTGTCCTGGTTATTGCTGGCTCTAATCAACAAAGGAAAGGAAATAAGTTCATAAAGAAGTGATATCAACTGATTTATTTTATTTAAAAAAAAAAAAACATAAAACTATAAAACTAACTTACACAGCCACAGGTTTCCTTTGCTGTGAATATAATGGGGATTTGCTACATCTTCCCTGGTGGTCTAGTGGTTAGGATTCGGCGCTCTCACCGCCGCGGCCCGGGTTCGATTCCCGGTCAGGGAAAGAATTTTTTTATCCTAAATTTTTAGTTTGGTATTATACATGCTGCTACTGCAATTTTGGAACTACAAATATTTGTTTACTCCCTCATATTGACTATGAACATTTTTTTCATTTAGATAGAGACCGCAGTACTTGAATTATTTTACTTTCTCTAAATGTTCTATTTGTTTATTTATTAACAGTTTCTTATATGGCGCATACATATTACGCAGCGCTTTACAGAGTATAGTTGAACATTCACATATGTTCCGACTTAATCATTTTAAGTAATTATTTGACAATATATTGATTCCAATGAGCCCCCCCCCCCCCCCCAAAAATGATAACATTTAATTTACATTTATTATTGGTTTCTAATTTTAATTTTGGGGTTTATTTAGGAATTATAAGCCTCTTTTACGTATGCATGTGTTTTCATGGCATAAAGATATACATTTTACTCAGGGACTTGCTTGCAACTTGTAGCCAACATTAAATTGCAGGGCTAAATTAAGGTTTGTGGGAGCCACATGGTCCCGTTTTAGGGGTTGCCACCAATAAAAATGCCACCTTCCCCCAGCGGTGTCACAATGCTGCTTCAGGGGGCGCACACCATAGTCCTTTACAATTTGTAATGCACTATGCAGATTTGGCACAAAGCAGTGATCACAAATACGTGCCATGGTGCCTATTTTACTTTGAACTGAGTGCTGGGGGCTCAGTTTTAGAAAATGAGGGTGTCCCCAGGGATGTGTTTTGCTGTAACCTATCTGGGGATCAGAAGAAGCCCAACGGCTAAAGTAGGTCCCTTGGGAGAAAATGCTCTGTTCCTGGACTTCCCTGGTAATGTATGATTGCCAACACCTGTGGTGAAACACCTTTACCTAGCTCCCCACAGGTGATGGCAATCATACATTACCAGGGAAGTCCATAAACAATATTTTCTCCCGCGTGGAGAGGGTCAAGTAGGCAAGTGTGCTTGGGACTCACTCTACTGAAGCAGGCTAGCTGGGAGATGGAGCCCAGCAGCCAGAGTGGGTCCCCTGCTGCAGGCTATCGGGGAGCAGTGGAGCGGACTGCGGCCAGAGTGGGTCACAGGGTAGCCACAGAGCAGTAGAGCACGGCAGTCGGTGTAGTGAACATGGAGAGTAGTCAATTTCAGGGTCTGCCACCAGGGACCCAGGGAGCAGTAGAGCCCAGTGGCTGGCCCCTAGGAGCAGTGGTGCTCGGCGTCCGCTTACGGGGAGCAGAAGCGTCCGACAGCCAGAGTGGGTAACTGAAGAGGTTGCAGATTAGCAGGGGAGCAGAAGACCTGCCTCCTTCTCTTCCACCAATCCCCCCTCTTTTTCTCCTTTCACACTATCTCTTTCCTTTTTTTCGCTCTCTTCCTGTACCCTTTTCTCTCTCTCTCTTGTGCGCTCTCCCCCATTCCTGTCGCTTTCACCCTCTCTATCCTCTGCTGTCTTCTTTTTTTACTCACTCCCTCTGCTATTTCTCTCTCTCCCTTGTCCCCTACTCTTCCTCTGCTCTCTTCCGCTCTACCCTTCCTCACTCCCCTTGTGTCTAACCTCCATCTTTATCTCTCTCTCTGGATTGCATATAAAATGCTATTGGTGGAATGTTACTGCGATCCTATCACAGGGATGTATCATCCTGCACAAGCATGAATGGAGCCTGTCCCTGCGATGCACTCCGCTAAGAGGGTTTGTGCATGCGTGGTTAATGCTGACCCCAATTGATTTCACTGCCCCGGTGGCAGTGCGGTCTGTAGCCCATAGGCTACAATGGGCTACCACCATCTTAGAATCGCAGTAGCCCAGGGACCGTTGCGATGCATCAGGCAGCTTTGCATTCCCCATAGTAACCTATGGGGGATGCGGCTGGCAGCAGTGCAGGAGGGATCGCAGCAGGGATTGGAGATTTCTGCTGCAGTCCCCCCTGATACATTCAGGTGATACTTAATATTTGCATCTAACAGGATTTATTGACCAAAACTCCCCAAGTTCTCGGTTACCTAATACCAATTGGTTTCTGTAGTGTAGTGGTTATCACGTTCGCCTCACACGCGAAAGGTCCCCGGTTCGAAACCGGGCAGAAACATTTTAATGACTCCCTATTAGAAAGCAATGTTTTTAGTTTTTAACAATATATTTACAATTATTAATTATTGTTTTTTTCACTCTTAGAAACTAATCACCACTAATGCTTGCATTGAAACAGGTTGTGTGTTTTAATATTGTTAAAGGTAGCTTCACATTCTTACATAATATACAGTAGGCACTAAGCAGTGTAGTAGGGTAAAAACAAATTACATATTGGCTTCAAATATTTACAAGTGCTTATTTCAGTTGTTTGGCTATGGAATGCTTGGATGACATCTTCCCTGGTGGTCTAGTGGTTAGGATTCGGCGCTCTCACCGCCGCGGCCCGGGTTCGATTCCCGGTCAGGGAATGAGTGTTTTTACACACAATTATGACATCTGTTTGTGAAGTAGTGATCACTTTCTTTTCTGTATTTGTTTTTGCTATATTAACCCCTTTAGTGGCAGTCCCGGAAAATTTCCGGCCATGCCACAAATCTACAGGTGTGCGAAAGTGGTGCCTGCAGGTGTGCACCACTGGCGCATCACCTCACCAGCAACTCCCACCAGGCAGCTCCCTCCCCACCCCCACTTTAGAATCCCCCCCCCCTCACCTTCGCTCACACACCGGAGCTCCCCTGCTGCAACCAATACTTTGGGAGAGACGGCGGGATGTTCGGCATGGCTCGGGGGACTCGGGATCGCTCGGGTGTTCGGGCACTCGAGTCCACCCGAGCCGCCCCGAGCCTGCTGCCGGTCAGTGTGCTTGTATGATTGGCAGCGGCATGGGAGCTCCACTAAAGACCGCTGGAGCGGTGGGGCTGGGGAGGTTCACAGGAGGGGAGGGGAGCGCTGGGAATCATCTACCCCGTCAGTGGACGGTTTTTCTGGCACAGAAAAAACTTGTCCTATTTAGGTACTTCTGCCCCAGAAAAACCCAACACTGAAGGGGTTAAGGACTTTTCATCTCTTCCTATTTAAGTTTGGTGCCCAGTTAGGTAATGATTGTTTTTACACACAGCTTCCAATATTTGTCAAGCAATGATAACCATCACTTTTTTTTTGTTAGATTAATGACTTATTAGTGTTTCCCTCTTTGCCTTGTGTTACCATACCTCGCAACATAGTGTCCTCTGGGATTGGGAAAAGATCAGCTGACCCATGACAGGAGGGACGCAATGCTCTGCTCCTGGACTTTCCTCTTAATGTATTATTGCCACTACCTAGTTTTGAACAGGTTAACTAGTAAGAAAGGTGTTTCACCACAGGTGAGGGCATTCGTACATTAAGAGGGAAGTGCAGAGGAGCAGAGCAGTGTGTCCCTGGAGAGGGTCATGTTGGGAGGTATGTACAAGTGCTGCACCATAGCATGGAAAAAGGTGCGGCCTAGCAAGAAAATAAATGACCTTACATTTGCAACCTGCACAACCAGATATTAATTACTACAGGCAAAAAAATAAAACTACCAAAATATACCTCAAGGTAGTGTGTGGCCTGCTCTCTACCACACTGACATGCTCCCCCACCCTGCAGCCTGCTCTCTACCACACTGACGTGCTTCTTCACCGTGCAGCCTGCACTATATCACACTGACATGCTCCCTCACCCTGCAGCCTGCTCTCTACCACACTGACGTGCTTACTCACCATGCGGCCTGCACTATATCACACTTACGTGCTTCCTCACAGTGTGGCCTGCTCTCTACCACACTGACATGCTCCGTCACCCTGCAGCCTGCACTCTACCACACTGACTTGCTCCTGACACCCTGGTCCCTACCACACTGACGTGCTTCCTCACCATGCAGCCTGCTCTCTACCACACGGACATGCTCCCTCACCGTGCGGCCTGCACTATATCACACTGACATGCTCCCTCACCCTGCAGCCTGCTCTCTATCACACTGACGTGCTTACTTACCATGCGGCCTGCACTATATCACACTGATGTGCTTCCTCACCATGCGGCCTGCACCATGCGGCCTACCCCCTCTGCTGCCCACCCCAATCATCCTCCCCTCCCAACTACCCCACTCTGTCATCCTTCTGCCCTACTACAGCTGAGGAAGTCCGCTCCCTCTTCTCATCCTCTCCACCCTCTACCTGTCCCCTGGACCCTCTTCCCTCCCGTCTCCTCAGTTTCCTCTCCCCCACTGGCTTCTCCCACCTTGCTCACCTCTTTAACCTATCTGTTTCTACTGGCATCTTTCCCTCACCCTTCAAACATGCTCTGGTCTTGCCTATTCTTAAAAAAAACAAACCTGGACCTTTTATCTCCCGCCCTATCGCTCTTCTCCCATTTGCCTCTAAAATACTAGAACGGCTGGTTTACAGGCATCTCACCAGCTACCTGTCTGACCACTCAATCCTTGATCCCCTTCAATCTGGCTTTCGCCCACTTCATTCCACTGAGACTGCCCTAGTGAAAGTCACCAATGACCTGCTGTCAGCAAAATCCAAGGGTCACTTCTCCCTGCTTATCCTTTTGGACCTATCTGCTGCCTTTGACACTGTGGATCACCCTCTCCTCCGCCACATACTCCAAAACATTGGCCTCTCTGGCACAGTCTTCGCCTGGTTTTCCTCTTCAACCGTTCCTTCTCAGTCTCTGCCTCTGGCTCCACCTAACGACCTTCCATCCTTACTGTCGGGGTCCCTCAGGGTTCCGTCCTTGGGCCCCCTTCTGTTCTCTCTGTACACCTCCTCTCTGGGTGCACTCATTAACTCCTTTGGCTTCCAATATCACCTCTATGTGGATGACACCCAAATCTACCTCTCCTCTCCTGATCTGTCCCCCACTGTTTTCTCTCAAGTTTCCAACTGCCTCTCTGCCATCTCCACCTGGATGTCTGAGCGATTTCTGAAGCTGAATATGGACAAAACCAAACTTATTATCTTTCCCCCACCCAGAGCTATGCCCCCTATCTCTATCACTGTTAACAACACCATCATCTCCCCCGTTCCCCAACTCTGCTGCCTGGGTGTCACTCTTGACTCCTCCCTCTCCTTTGCAGCCCACATCCCAGCCCTGGCCCATTCTTGCCGGTTCCAGTTACGCAACATTGCTTGCATCAGGCCCTTTCTCTCACAGAGTGCAACTAAGCTGATCATCCACTCATTGGTCATCTCACGGCTTGACTACTGTAATGCTCTCCTCACCGGCCTCGCTCAATCCCAACTGGCTCCTCTCCAATCTGTCCTCATTGCTGCAGCCAGGCTTATCTTCCTCGCCCGCTGCTCTAATTCTGCCACTCCCCTTCAACAAAATCTGCACTGGCTTCCATTCCCCTACAGAATCCTCTTCAAACACCTCACACTCACAAACAGGGCCATCTCTAATTCCATTGCTCCATATATCTCTAACCTCATCTCCATTCATACACCCTCCCGCCCTCTAAGGTCGGCTGATGACTGTCGTCTCTCCTCCACCCTGATCACTGCTTCCCATGCTAGAGTACAGGACTTTGCCCGTGCTGCACCCCTTCAGTGGAACGCACTCCCTCGCTCCATTAGACTCTCCCCGACCCTGCAAAGCTTCAAACGGGCACTGAAAACTCACCTATTCATCAAAGCATACCCTTCCACTGCATAAACCAGCTGGTTCTCCGACCCCTTGCCTGTTTACATCCTGCTATCTAACCACCACCCACTCGCTTGCACCTCTTGTAATCTGTCTGTCTCCCCTTCCTACTAGATTGTAAGCTCCTCCGAGTAGGGCCCTCTTCCCTCCTGTTGTCAAAGCCCTCTTCTCTTCACATTTCACTCACAGCTCTCCTATACTCCAACACTCAGTCACCATCTTTGTCTGCATACTCATCTCCATCATTGGCCTCAAGCCTCTAGTTGTATGTTGATTGAGTCCTTACATTTAAGCTGTAATGTGTATTGATCTGTGGCGCTCTTTATTTGTACTGTATTTTTGTTATTTATTCAATGTTATGCCAAGCTTTGTCTCCCTGTATTGTTCCTTTGTACGGCGCTGCGAAACACTTGTGGCGCCTTATAAATAAAATTATAATAATAATAATAATCACACTGACGTGCTTCCTCACTGTGCGACCTGCTCTCTACCACACTGACATGCTCCGTCACTGGGCGGCCTGCTCTCCCTGAGTCCCATGTAGCTCCACCCTTTTTTAGGGTTTTATTGCATTTTCATATGCAGTAAAGTCCCACCGCCGGGGTTTTAGCAGGCATAACCCCCATAGAAACCTATGGGCTTCCCTTCGCATCCCCTGCCACCCTGTTCAACAGGCACAAAATTTCTTTCTTTTATACTATAGTAAGCAATTTTGAGAAGACAGGCATGTTGCCCGGCTAGCTCAGTCGGTAGAGCATGAGACTCTTAATCTCAGGGTCGTGGGTTCGAGCCCCACGTTGGGCGCATAGCTTTTATTTGTTTTTACATTTTACAAGGATAATTGGAAGCAAACTTATCCTTTTTTCAAGAGACTAGAGGCTGATGCCATTTGGGGTAGGAGAAAGGGGGGCCACCCTTGCAGGGGAAATATGAGGTCAGAGTCTCCATCAGGGAACTGAGGTTTTCTGGCTACTAGGTAACAGCTTCAATGTCCATCTTGCACGACTCCATAGGTCACACAGCCAGCCGATGGGGCTGGGGAAAATCTGAGATTGTGATCGTCAATGCAGTTCTGATCATTAAAGCAGCATTACCATTTTAGAACTATCTATGGGACATCAACACTGACTTCCGGTGGGGGCCGGGGCATGCGAGCTCCCATACCCCGAAGCTTCCATCCTCAGCCCCCGGAGAAAGGGCACCTCATGGACAGGAGGATAGAGAGGGAGGAGAGGAGATGGAGAGGGCTCAACACAGGATGTGGCGTCATGCGCCCCGGCCGGGACAGATGCACCCCCCATGGCCCAAGCATGACCATTGAGGCAGTGACCCCCATCAGAGGAGGTGTATGGAGGAGGCAGATGGGAGTGATGAGGAGGAGGACCCGGCTTAGGATCCATCTGGGACAGGCAGACACACCAGAGGCGGCGACCCCCATCAGCTCTACCACACCCGTCTGCGACAGTGAAGGATTTCCAGCCTACAGGCCCCAGCCGCTGTCCTTTCAGCATAAGCAGATTGTGGGAGATCAAATGGTCATGCCTACACACCATACCAAGGACAGACTAATCACTCACAATTGCCAAATAGACCTGATAATTCTGTTTACCTAGCAAGTTATTAAAATATAGCATTGCAACTTGAATACTGAAAATTAGTATATAAAAAACTCACCTATTTCAAGGAGAACCCATTGTGAAAGCACCTATTTTAATTTTGTACACTAACATTTTCCATTTGATTGTAACCTGCATGTGATTGTAATTAGGTGCTATTTACCTCAGGGATCTAGCCTTTGTGATATGTTCACTGATTGAAATTTGTTGCCTCCCACTAGGGCTGGATTAAGGCTTGGGGCACCAAGGAAAGGGGGTATATTACATTTTGTGTTATCCCTTCTGGGTGTGCTCTATTTCTCCCAAGGTAATCCTACCTTGTGCGCCCAAGATGGCTGCCACACCTGATACCTTTTATGGTGGGAATATATAACCCATAGAATAGGGTTGACTTCCTGCCCCTCTCCTTCAGGGAGAAAATGCTCTGTTCCTGGACTTCCCTGGTAATGTAGGATTGCCATCACCTGTGGTGAAACACCTTTCTTATCAAGTAACTAGGTCCCCACAGGTGATGGCAATCCTACATTACCAGGGAAGTCCAGGAACAGAGCATTTTCTCCCTGAAGGAGAGGGGCAGGTAGTCAACCATGCCATATAAGTTATTACCCAAAATGTCTGCACCAACCCAGCAGTATGCTTAATGTGCTCGCTACATTAAGGGCCTTATTCAGATTTGCGTGCATTTGCACGCAGTTCCGATGCTGCCCATCTGCGCATGTGCAGGCATATGGTGCGTGCACCCACAGCGACCTTTTGGGTCGCCTGGTGCACGCACCCATGACAGCGAGGGGGGGGGGCGGAGATGGGCAGGGGGCGCCGAGCTGCCCCATTACCATATAGGAACGCCCAGCGTTCCATGGGCGTTCCCATGAGAACGCTGGGCGTTCTCATAGAAATGCGGGTGTGGGGGGCGGGTGGCTGACATCACCGGATGTCAGCTGCCCGCCCATATCACGCCAGCGTGCACGCATATATATGCAACTGAAAAGTCACTTATATGTGCGTGCACGCTAAACATCATTCGATGGTCGGTGACCATCGAATGATGTGGGCGGACACCCCAGCAAAGCGAATGGATGGTTATGCAAAACATCCATTCTCTGCTGTGCGGGCGAAGCCGCACTTTGCTGGGGCGGCGGGGGGGCGTGCGTTTGCCGGGTGGGGTTTGGTGGACTTGCAAGGCTGCGAATTCTCAGCCTTGCGAATCAACCTGAATAACCCCCTAAGTCCCTAATTCTCTGTTTTCCAACGTCATGCAATTCTAATGCCTTTGTTCAAAATACCATTTTTTTTAATGTATATTAAGCGACTTTGAGTCCTATGGGAGAAAAGCGCTATATAAATACAATTATTATTATTATTATATTAGGTTGTGTAGTGTTCAATCTAGGATTTTTTTAAAACCGGGTACTAACCATCTAGCAGCACACATTATTCAATCGGGAGGTCACTGCATGCAAGCAGCCCGGCTAGCTCAGTCGGTAGAGCATGAGACTCTTAATCTCAGGGTCGTGGGTTCGAGCCCCACGTTGGGCGCATAGCTTTTATTTTTGACAACGTTCACTTTTATTAACTTTACTAAGTTTCATGAAGAGCTTCAAAGTTGAAAATTAATTAAAAGCAAAAGTGTCCTTTTTCCAAAGACCGAGGCTGACGCCATTTGGGGTTGGAGAAATGGCTGACTGTTGCAGGGGAGATAAGAGGTCAGGGTCTCCATCAGGGGGCTGAGGCTTCCTGGCTACTAGCTAACCGCTGTAGCAGCCATCTTGCATGACTCCATGGGTCACAATGCCAGCCGATGGGGCTGGGGAAGATCAATACTGTGCTTTTGGACGCAGTTTGGATCAGTAATGCTGCATTACCATTTTATAGCTATCTATCGGACATCATCTGCATCATAGAACATAAAAGAAACACTATATTGCTCCAGATGACCCCAAGTTCGTTGTATCAATTGGTTTCTGTAGTGTAGTGGTTATCACGTTCGCCTCACACGCGAAAGGTCCCCGGTTCGAAACCGGGCAGAAACATTTTAATGACTCCCTATTAGAAAGCAATGCTTTTAGTTTTTTTTAACTACATTTTTATAATTATTTATTTTTGTTTAATCATTCATAGAAACTAATCACCACTACTGCTTGCATTAAAACAGGCGGTATGTTTTAATATTGGTAAAGGTAAATTCATATTCTTACATAACATACAGTAAAGCCGACCACACATCAGAAAGATATTGTTCCAACGTTCAAACTTTGGCTGGGTGGAATGATAATCTTTCTAGTGTGTGGGAGCAAACGATTATCAGTTGTTTGCTCCCACACGGCCAAAAACATTGATAAACGGCCCCAAACGGTCATTCCAACTAGCTGGGAAAAATCAAACCTGTTTGATTTTTCCCAGCTGATCGTCCTGATGTATGGGGAACTGTCTCCGAAATGCCGTGTCCGCCTACTTCTTCTCTGTCATCGGCAAAGTTGAACAAGAGAAGAGGTTCTCCCTACACTACAGTATCACCAGTCCCCCCCCCCCCCCTCCCCGCAGCACCATCCCCGGCAGCATCCCTAGTCCCTTTGCAGTGTGATCCCTGGCAGCATCCCCAGTTCCCCAGTCAGCATCCCCAGTCTCCGGCAGCAACCCTCCCCAGCACCATCTCCAGTCCTCCCACAGTGCATTCCTCAGCACCATCCCCAGTCCCCCCGCAGCATGATCCCCGGCACCATGACCCCCCCCCCACCTCCCTGCAGCACCATCCCTGGCAGCATCCCCAGTCTCCTGCAGCAACCCCCCGGCATCATCCCCAGTACCCCCGCAGCGCGATCCCTGGCACCATCCCCAGTCCCTCCGCAGGACCATCCCCGGCAGCATCCCAAGTCAGCATTCCCAGTCTCCAGCAGCAACCCTCCACGGCACCATCCCCAGTCCCCCTGCAGCTCATTCCTCTGCACCATCCCCAGTCCCCCCACAGCGCGATCCCCGGCACCATCCCCAGTCCCCCAGCAGCGCGATCCCCGACACCATCACCCATGACCCCCCCGCAGCGCCATCCCTGGCAGCATCCCCAGTCTCCTGCAGCAACCCCCTGGCACCATCCCCAGTACACCCGCAGCGTGATCCTCTGCACCATCCCCAGCCCCCCCACGTAGCGCAATCCCCTGCACCATCACCCATGCCCCCCCTCAGTGCAATCCCCGGCAGCATCCATAGTCCATATTCCCACAAAAGACACTAAGCTATTAATGGCACAGTGAGGAGTACACAATAATAGGTTGTTAACTCAGTCTTTCTGCCAAGAGCACAAAAAAGGACACTATGAAACAATAAATTTAATGAAATAATAAATGATGCATATTTCATAGGGGGGTGGGGGTGGAGAAAATGCTTTCTTTAGCAGATTGAAGTGTGTGTCAATTTACATTTCATTAGTGATACTTTATTTACCGTTTAAGGGCAATATATCAGGTACAGTGGTATTGCTTCACTAAGCAATCTACACAGCACAAAAGTCTCACTATAGAGGGCTAATTCATGTTTGTATGCAAATACATACGCTCCAACTGAACTGCTTTAGACGGTACGGTACCGGTTTATAACGTGTACCGGTTTTTCGTGGTTTCAGGTGGCTCCTCCTTCTCAGCTTGGGTCTAGGTCGACACGTGTTAGGTCGACATGGGTTAGGGGTCGTCAGTCAAAAGGTCGACCTGGGCTTTTTGACATGGACACTATTTAATGTGCAGGCACGGTGCCTTGCTGCGCACGGCACACTATTTAATTCTCCCACCACGCCCTAGTGGATGGTAGGGCATGAAATACCGCCTGTCGGTACATGTCAGCTCAAACCCATGGCTTAACCCATGGCTACCTAACGCATGTGTCGACCTTGACCCATGGCAATCTAGACCCCTATCGGCCGTGACCCCTTTTGACCTTGTTGAATGTCGACCCAATGGTGTTGACCTAATGACTGTCGACCTAGTTGGGGGTCAACAATTTGACCGTATCCCATTATAAATGGTACCATTTTTGAGAATTTAATCTAGTATTTGGGTGTAGTTGGTGTTCCTGCTGGACAGTATTTAATATATATGCTTTACTCTTCATTTGATAACCTTGACTGACATTTTTAATTCCACTGAAATAAACAGACATTTTTTTTTAAATATTCAAAACAGGCAGACACTGCCCACCCACTTCTGTGACATCAGAAGTTGGCTGGACTACAAAAAAGAAAATAAATATATTGCTGGTTGGAAGAACAGTTAAGCCGTGTACACACGGCAGCGATATGGGCTGAAATCGCTGGCAATATGGTCGCTGGCGATGGGAGTGTGCCCCGGCGATAATTCGCCGTGTGCGTGCTCCCGTTTTCAGCCCCGTTATAATCGACCAGCTGATTACCTCTGCGGCTCCGCCGGCAGAGGTTTCTTTTCATCAGTGACGATCTCTGGTCGCTAATGAAAAGGAGACATTGAGCAATATATCGCTCGATGATATATCGCCGGGCGATATATCGCCCCATGTGTACGCACCTTAAGTTAGATGTGTGGGGAACTGTTTTAGTTGAACTGTCGAGTTGGATGGTTGGAGGTTTGAAGGGTTGGAAAAAAGTTGGTCTGATGTGTGGCCAGCATAAGGCACTAAGCAGCAGGGGTGTAACTAGAACTTTGTGGGCCCCATAGCAATTTTTTTGAAGGGGCCCCCCCAACCCAGGTCTCCAATAAAGTTAGCATGTCTATTGCCGAACAAGAGGTGTGGTAAGTGTTGCCGGCATCTTAATGTTGGCACAGCAAGCAACCCATTCCTTTGTGAAGATTTTTTTTTAATAGCTATCCTCTATTAAACTTTTGTGTCCCGAGTGCTGGCTGGCGGGGCAGTGTGGGTGGTGGGGTCACCAGGACTGTATACCAATACAGTCCACTTGCGGTGCTTCCATCTGTTGCAGAGGGGTAGGAATATGTATTTATCTAATCTCTCATATTGGCATTTCTATCTTTATTTCTCCCCTTTTACACACATTCTCTCTTTTGTATTTCATTGTCTCTCATATATACATACACTGCCGCTCTCATATATACAGGTCCTACATACACTGCTTCTCACATACATACATACATACATACATACATACATGCATCCACCTCCTTTCTTTTATATATATAGATATATATATACACATCCATCTATAGATCTATACACTGCCTCCCACATACACACGCACATCCATACATACATACATACATTTATTTATTTATTTATTTGCAGTTTCTTATATAGCGCAGCAGATTCCGTTGCGCTTTACAATAGTAGACAGTGATAAAACAAGATGGGTAACAGACAGACTTGGAGGTTAGAGGGCCCTGCTGCAAGCTTACAATCTATTAACATGCCTACATATATACATACATACAGTCTACATTCTAGCGGTCCTGATGCCAAACTTCAGTATAGCTAAGTTGGCATCAGGAATGCCTTCAGAAAGACCGGCTCTGGAACTGCATAGAGGCCGCAATGCCGACAGACGGCATCCTAAATGGTAAGTATGTGGTAAGCCGGATACTGAGAAAAGGGGGATAGGTTTAGCCACTAGTGGGGCGACTTACGGTTAGGCTGCGGGGGAAGGTTTAGGCACTTCATAGGGGGGTTAGGTTTATGCACTAGTGGGGAGGGAATGGTTAGGCTGATGCAAGGGAATGTTAGAAGGGTAGTGTAAGAGGGGAAGGGTGCTACAGAACCCCTGTCATGATTGTCAGATTCAGGATGCCGAGATCATTCTTTTGACCGCCAGCATCCTAATAGCGTAGGTATCCCATCCATACATTGCCTTCCACATACATACATGCATACATACATACATACATACACTGCCTTCCACATACATACACTGCCTACCACATACATATATACATGCACTGCCTTCCACATACATACATACATACATACATACATACATACATACATACACTGCCTACCTCATACATATATAGCCTTCCTCATACATACATACATACATACATACATACATACACTGTCTTCCACATACAGTACATACATACATACTGGACTATAGGGGCACAGGGCAGGGAAACCAGGGCTAGGGGGCACAGGGACGGGAGGATAGGGCAAGGGGGGCATAGAGCAGGGAAAGCAGGGCTAAGGGAGGAAAGGGCTAGGGGGGCACAGGGAAGGGAAGGCAGGGCTCGGGGGGCACAGAGAAGAGAAGGCAGGGCTAGGGTGCATAGGGCAGAGAAGGCAGGGCTAGGGTGCATAGGGCAGGGAAGGCAGGGCTAGGGGGGCACACGCACAGGAAAGGCAGGGCTAGGGGAGCACAGGAAAGGGAGGAAAGAGCTAGGGGCACAGGGCACGGTTAGGGGGGCACAGAGAAGAGAAGGCAGGGCTAGGGTGCCCAAGGCAGGGCTAGGGGGGCACAGGGCAGGGAAACCAGGGCTAGGGGGGCATACGCACAGAAAAGGGAAGGCAGGGCTAGTGAACCAGAATAACCCCCCTAGAGTTGTGGCAAGACAGACCCCAGCATGCACTGTGATATTGGGAGAGACATGTGGACCTTAGCTGAATAGTTCAACAGGAGGTTAATGCAGCTCACATCGAAATAATGTATCCAGGTAGGATGCTGTGAGCTAAAAGCGTCTATTCACTGTGACATGAAGGGGGCGTGGCTACTTTAAAAAGGGGCGTGGTCACATATAAAGGGGCCTGCTCACTTAAAAAGGGTATAAGACATATATACTGTCCCTGGGAGACTGGTGGTATCAGGACCTCCCCTAGTAGTACACAGGTACCTTATTAGTAGGGTCCGGAGGAAGGCCCAAAATGGCGGCACACTGAGCTTGTTGTGGACAGCACTGTCCTGGGAGAGCAGCGGCGGATGTTGCGTTTTGTTCAGACGCTGCAGCGGGGTCAGGAGAGACAGATCCATTCCTCTCTGTCTCCGGGCACGGTGCGCTGTGTGGTCCGGGCGTTTGTGAAGAGCGGGGAGGACAGGAGCCTGACAGGCAGATGGAGGGCAGACAGAGGGTGGAAGATGGCGGCTCACACAAGCTGCTGCAGGGCCGCGGTGGGACACTCCTACTCCATGCCGGTCTTGGCCACGCCCCCACGACGCTACATATAGTAAAAGTTGCTAGTCTGCACACTGCTATTACTTTAAAAAAAAATACTCACAGTGGAGAAGTGCCGGTATAACATACCGTTGTATACCGGCCCACTTTGACCACTGGATCCAAGTATACATAGGTTGGGGGTACTAGATAGACAGTCAATAGGTCTAAACCCTAAAGGTTGACATGCAATAGTTGGATATGAAAAGGGTTGACATGCATTAGGTCGACAGGGTCAAAATGTTGTAATTTAAAAGGTAGACGCATGACAAGGTCAACATGAGGTTTTCATGAGATTTAAAAAAAAAAAAAAACTTCAGAGGAAGAATCTAATAGTGTACAGAGTGTAGTGAGGCACTGGGCCTAAAGCATGGGGAGCCATGACACTAATTGGGGGCTATGTCGACATTAACAATAAAAATATGAAAACTAATCTCAACCATTCAGGTGTCTACCTTTTCCCATGGCGACATTTTGACCCTGGTAACCTCTCCCATATCGACATTTTGACCCTGTTGACATATTTCATGTCGACCTATTTGGGTACATCTATTGAATGCCTATGTAGACACTCTGTATATCTAAAAAATCCACATCCCGGCACTGAAAAACTCTTCTCATGAAAAATTCACCTTCTTGAAGATGTCTGGCAAGATGTGTGGTTATTGGCTAGAATCAGGAGTGGACTTCAGAGCCTGAGACTCCTCCTATACCCTGATCTGGAGAGATTTGTGCCGCACTGTCAGCATTTGGAATTTCGAAAGCTGCATCCTATTGCTGCGTAGTCAAATTAATTGCGGCTGAGAAATATTAACTCAGCCACAGACCGTCAAATAAAAATAGTGTGTGCGATTCGTATGCGGGCAGTTAAATCTTGCAGCGAGAGAGTCGTTCCTATGTGCATCAGGAGCATCTCGCACAATTGAATGATCACCTTTATCTATTTTATGCTATGTCTACATTCTTTATCTGACATGTCTCTAGTAACAAAACATATGTGAGCCTACTGGTTCTTACTTAATTTTTGTCATTATTAAAGACTCACATTTAAATCACTCAAGAAGAAAAAAGACACACAATTTAGTGCGCAAATGGTGGATCAATTATACTTTACAAAAACATTGCGTCCCTGGGTGGGCTTGAACCACCAACCTTTCGGTTAACAGCCGAACGCGCTAACCGATTGCGCCACAGAGACTGCTAGTGATGGGATTAGCAGATCACATAAACCTCAACCAATGGCAAGGCTTTAGGCATTAGATCAGTGGTTCCCAACCCTGGTCCTCAAGTACCCCCTACAGTGCATGTTTTCCAGGTCACCCAGCAGGTGCACTCATTATTCAGACACATTTTAAAAGATCCACAGGTGGAGCTAGTTATGTCACTTGTGATTCTGTGTGGAGACCTGGAAAATATACACTGTTGGGGGTACTTAAGGACCGAGGTTGGGAACCACTGCATTAGATCATTGGCAGTGATTAGAAGCATACCAGTGCAACAGACAAGAGAGGGAGGGCAACTTATTACTTATACCAATAACAACTCCCCTGACACAGTGCACACTGCATATGTTACAGAGACCTAAGGCACCACCAAGGGTTAATTACAGAGGATTTATTTGGGGAATATATATGACTGCCAGCACTGAAGAGCTACCATTGTAACTAATGGGAGGGGACGGCAGCTTTAATGCTGCAAATCTAAATATAGGTAACAAGGACACATTAACCAGAAGGTTACAGGCATCTGACAGTCTGCTTCTGCTTACATACATGCAGAGGAGAGAGGACGGCTCATAACATCTAATAACACACACACACACATATATATATATATACACACACACGTACAGTATACATATATATATATATATATACACACACATACAGTATACACACAATGTGTGTGTTGGTTTGAACCTGTGAGAACCTTCACTGCACTGTTTGTTACATAAACTTTTATGCAGAGAATGTTTTTCTAGGAAGCAGAGTGGCGCAGCGGAAGCGTGCTGGGCCCATAACCCAGAGGTCGATGGATTGAAACCATCCTCTGCTAGATTTTTTTCTTTTATTTCAATTATTACTATATTCATTGTTCTGGATAATGTAGCCACTACTGCAGAATAGGTGTTCCATGTTAAGAATTATAATACCTCCAACATGACCAATTCCAGAAGGGACAAACTACTCTGCTCTTGGACTTCCCTCTTAATTTTTGATGGCCGTCACCTGTTTTGAACTGGTATACTAATGAGAAAGGTGTTTCATACCCTCCAACTGTACCGATTTTGCTGGTACAGTACCGTTTTTTAATGGTCTGTACCGGCAAAAAAAGTGTACCGATGTACCAATTTACCGTCTTCCAGCCTGGTTCCAGGCGGTGTTCCTTCTTTAAAGACCCTGCGCTATTATTTATTGTGATAATTTACCGCGTGTACAGTATAGAACAGCTCGTGCTCTGCAGACTACCTGTTTGCACTAACAGGAAGTGCCCGTCTGAGCGGCGCCAGGTGCACGGAAGCGGGACATACAGTAGGCTGGGAGTGCAGCAGCGGAGGGTGAGCAGCCCTACCCTGCCAGTTATAGTGTGAGCCGGGACGGGGATGGCCCCCCACCGCAGCCTGCCAGTGTCTGCAACGAAGAGGAAGCATCGCCCTGCTGTGCTCGGTCAGTCAGGTAGTGGACGTGCTCTGGTGACCCAATAGGAGCTTGACTGCAATAACTGCACATCACGGTGGCATCCCTCACTCACACTTCTTTTTGGGATGTAGGATATAGCGGGGCAGCCGCAGCTACAGCCCAGGCATGTGATCTGATCCTTATTCTGTTTTTCATAATTGCAGCTCAGTGAAAAATCGCTCTTGGTTCTCTGAGGTTGGCAGTAATAGGGCACACTGGGGGCTGGGGTGGTTGTGGTGAATGATGCACAAAAAGTAAAAAGTGCGTTCAGCAGCCAAATCATCTATTTCTTGTAGAGATGTTATAGTGGCCATCAATCTGAGGGGTAGATTTATTATAGCGGCGCCTATCGCGCCGCTATAACAGTTCCTGCTTCGCCTCATTAGCGAGGCGAAGCAGGAGGGGACACCGACAAGATCTATTAAGATCTTGCCGCCGAAGTGGGGGAGCGCTAACTCCCCCCTCCGGCGATGTCCCTCCTGGAGACAGCGCATCAGTTAATACTGATGCACCGTCTCCTTTCCCCCCGGCCGGCTCACTGCGCATGCGCGGGATCTCGCTAGTCTCGCGAGATCCCAGCGCAGCTCAGCTCCAGCAGCAGGGACAGAGCTGTCCCTGCTGTTAGGTATAGGGCATCGCCGCCTGCAGCTGGCGAAGTCGACAGCTGCAGGCGGCGGAACGGTCAGCGATGCTGACCGTTCATAAATCTGGCAGGAGGCAGGGGCGCAGTGCAAAATATCGCCCCTGCGCTATGCCTCCTGCCCCACACCGCCGGCGTTAGAGTAAACGCTCGGCTGATATTTTTTTCACCCAATTTTTTTCTCATCTGGCACAACGTCTTATACATCAATTATTCCACAAGGACTCCTCACCCTATTTCTGGGCACATATCCCCCAATCACTCATTAAGAGCCAACTCGCTTTGACAAGATCATAGCGCTTCATTTCACACATTGTCACACCCAGCAGGGGTAACAGTCCCTCCCACATTAAAGGCACACTTGACTTCACTTTATTTCATTTTATTTCACATCATTCCATACAATCTTCACTCCTATCAGGAGTTACTCGGATTACGTAAAGGCAATCTAGAACCTCCTGGATACACACTATATCCGATCACAGGCCACTCCATTGCACTTAATCTCTTCTCACTTTATTACACAAGGGGAGATTTACCCCCTCCTTTTATCTCAATGTATATTTACTTGTCCGTGCTTTTTTCTCATTTTTCCTTTCAGCCTTATATGTACAAATCGTTTTACCTATGGGATTAATATCCCATTTATTTTCACACACTATCCCCATTATGGACATAGAATGGCCAGTCTTCCGTTTAGAAATCCATGTTCTGTGGTAAACGATTAACCCCTTAAACTTACCTAATTATTATAGAAACTGCTCCAGATATACCAGTTATTAATATACATCTCTTAGGTGCGCTGATACCCTGTTGAATAAAAGTTCCCAAAGCCCCACACCTATCAGTCAATTAAACACGCTTTTGACAGCATTGCCAGGACCCACAGATCTTTCTCCCATTGTGTGATTGACAGCGGGGAGAAACCAATTAGGCACCAGCATCTATGCGATAAATAGACAGCGCAGGCACCTGCCTTAATCACACACCTTAACCCTGAAGAAGCCAGAGAGGTGAAACGATCGTTGGTTTCTAGTGGGAGTGACGCAGATACTGAGCGCCTCCTAATCTTGCCGTACCAGCCGCAGCAGCAGCCGTGCCGCAGACCGGCTCCAGCGCTATCTCAGCGCTCCCGACACTCATACCCGCATCAGCAGCAGCAGACCCAGCGCTGGCAGCTTTCCCCACGTGCCAATCGTGGAAGACGCAGACAGCCGCAACAGCCTTAGCACGTCCGACCGGATGGTCACAGTGCCGCTCAGCATATCCACGGCACCATCTATATCAGCCCCAGCTCCTGCAGCTTTCTCCACGCGATTACCGTGGAGACACATTCAGTCGCAGCAGCCACAGCATATCCGATGGGACTGTCATAGTACCGCTTAGTGCACAGCGTGCACCCACAGGTACCCGTTCACCCGCATTCCCTCAACCCCCTTCCCTTTCCTGTTTTTCCCTCCACCTTTTACCCATCACCTTCCGTCCTTCTCCCAAATCTTTTCTTCACTATATTCACTCTATCAGGTGTTAAAAATCCCCCACACTGTGATAACAAGCCCGCTCACCCACCATACCTAAAAAAGCCCACCTTACAAATGATGGCAGCTTACTTGGGGCGTATGAAGGCATGACAGGAGAAGGGAGACCTCTCCTAGCTTCATGCAGTATTCCACCCCGAGCAATAGGTATATCAGGTGGGCAGCAGCCGCTTTCGCACTAAAGGGCAACACCTATCTTTTTCTTTCTGACTCCATTCCGGGCAGAGTTCTTCCCCCACAATACCCATAAGAGCCCACTACTATCAGGTGGTAGCTGACAATTGGAAGTGGCAGCCTGCCAGAGGTGAAAGGAGACTTTCCAACCCTCGAACCAGACTACCCCACCATTGCCAAGGGTATATAAAGTCGGTGGGATCACTCATACCCTTTTGGATATAGTCAGATCCTTACCTCCATCTGGTTCTTTCTTTCCATTTTCCATTCCTTCTTCTTTTCCTTTTCTTTCTTCCTTTTTGTGACTCTCCTCTCCCTTTTTCCTTGTGTATAAAAATTCCCTTCCCCATTCCCCACCCTAACATCCCCAATCCCTACCCAACCACCTTGCGGGAGTATCTGTATTATTTCCAGCATATTGTGATTCAGAGATCTGTATATACACAACAGTACCCGAGCCGCCAAATATTAATTGTCATGTATAAAAATTGCTATCTAGACTGCTGATCCGACAGCACGCATATTTTTGTTAGGTAGAGATTGGTTTCGACAGAATCAGCAAACACTGACAGCACAACTTATTACGTCGACACTACAGCTGTCGGCTTAACTTAATTAATGCGAGGTAGCTACAGCTCAGATAGAACTCAATTATTTACCTGTACCAAGTGCTATCTGTACAAAATACCAATCCTCATTGCTAATATATATGTAAACTGCCGACACGGTGGCAGGTAGACTGTGACAACTTATACTTATATTAAATACTTCATAGGTTGGTCATTAATTGAACTAGAGCCTGTCTATACTCTTGTGTCGGCATGTCGGCCTACCGACACACATATTATTGTTGATGACGGACATTTGTGTTGACAGTTATATATTCTTGTTAGTTAGAGATTGGTTTTGACAGAATCAGTAAACACTGACAGCACAACTTATTACGTCGACATTACAGCTGTCGGCTTAACTTAATTAATACGAGGTAGTTACAGCTAGATAGAACTCAATTATTTACCTGTACCAAGTGCTATCTGTACAAAATACCAATCCTCATTGCTAATATATATGTAAACTGCCGACACGGTGGCAGGTAGACTGTGACAATTTATATTCATATTGAATACTTCATAGGTTGGTCATTAATTGAACTAGAGCCTGTCTGCATTGAATGAGATATACTCTTGTGTCGGCATGTCGGCCTACCGACACACATATTATTGTTGATGACGGACATTTGTGTTGACAGTTATAAGCAGATAGGACTGCCGGTTTGGAAGGCAAGCCTATCACCGTTGAAAGGAGATTCCTAAGCTTGCGGAATCTTACTATAAATTAAATGTATATTTTGTCTTTTTGGCTAACAAACTAGGAGGATCACTAGTCAGCCCATATTCCACCCCTTTTAGAACAGTTTAACTCAGCAGAGGGATTGCTACCCCTTCGATACAATGTTTAAACACTAACTGTTCCAACAATACTTGATTCAATGTATTTATTGTGGTGAAATCTTATGCATTGATCTATCCATTACACCTCCACTCTTCAATGGATAGCTTGTGGCTCTGACTAAGTGAATCCTAGTAAGTGTTTACAGTTAAACACCCCGTTCTAGCGACACGCAGGTGACCCCCTCTAACGCACTACCTGTGCTGGGGAATTTTACCACCTGGATTGGGGACGGGGCTGTACTAATTCAGACACAATTCAGTGTGAATTTCTGATTTTAAATATATTATATATGTTATATGTATGTGTGTGAGCGCCTAAAAAACGTTCTTGTCTAGTGTTTATTTTAATAATATGAAATAAAAGCTAAATTTTAACTCATACCATACCCGGAGTTGGGTTAATCTAACCCACTCTGTCAAGTGTTACTAGCGTTTACAACTAGCCTACCACATTCTAGTCACATTGGCTCCACGATATCTCTACTCATCCCACTCAAACTTGTGTTGATACTTATGACTCACCGATAATATCGTATGACATATTTCTACAAATCTTCGATTACTGAATTGTAATCATTTTTAAAGAGTGCCCCAACAAAGAGAGAGTCTTTCCTCTTCCTTCTCTTGCATATATAATTACTCTCTAGGGTGCACCTCCACGCTACCTATCTGGTGAGATCCCTCTAAACAGGCCTCCTATACCACCTTGAATTGTGGATTCGTTGTTACACACCCATATCTATTATATTTACCTACTAAAATTACCTGTGCTCTGATCCATCTTCCACTTCCCCTCCCCTTACCCTGTAACATTTGATACCTGGGTTTTCCCAGGATTTTTCCTAAGCGATCAGGTAGCACGGTATTTACCCTATATTAGTCTTACTTGACAAGACTTAACTTTATCCTCAATAATCAAGTCGACACTAGCTGAGTCACAAACCAAAATGGCATTTAGCCTTAGAAAAGAGCTCACTTCAAAGTGGAGCTCCAATGATGACCTGGATGATATCTTTCCTACCACATCGATGGGGACAACCCACAACGTTACCTGGGAAGAAGATCTAAGATCCTTAAAAAATGCAATGCAAAAACAAATCAGGCTTAATTGGGAGATAACCACCCTCAATAGCTACATAAAACAAAAAATAGTGCCGAGAGGACTACGACCCCGGATCTTCCCAACTTTTGAGCTGGCAACAGATGCTTTAAGAACAGAATGGGAAACATGCCTCCTCAAATGTTCAAACGATCTAATGGGGATTTTAATAAAACATAGCATGCTCACACTCAACAGTTGTGAGAAACTTATCGATGAACTTGGGACGAAACTGGAGACATACGAAAAAGATCTAACTTTTCAAAAAAACTTTGAGCAGAACAAAGAAGACCTCAAAAGATACGAGGACACAATTATAGAGAGGAAAAAGGGCAAATATCAGAGGGACAAAAAGGACTTTGCAAGTGGCCACATCTTTAAGTGGACAACCGACACGCGGAGTCAAAACCGAAATCCAAATAGAAGATATGTCCATAATTATAGTTCTTCGGAAACGGACATCTCGGAGGTAGATGAACCCTCTTCAGCCCAACAAAGACCTCAGGTTCCTTTTTTAGAGGAAGGCCCCATTGGCAGGGGCTACCGACAAAATCCAACAAAAGGAAGATCCGGAGAGGAAAGAAGAAGAGGCAGGGACTGGAGAAATTGGGACCCACCCCAACCCCAAAGACAGTCTTCGAGAACCAGGAAACAGAACAGATAGATGATAAACAACTTACCATAATCAACCTATCGAAACGAGAGCTATCAACAGAACATCTCAAAATCCTGGGCAAGGGATTATCCTTTTCCCCAAATGCACCCCTAAATCGGTTCACCTGGGAAAAGGATTTACGCTTATTCGGGAGGAAATTACTCCTTAAGAAGTACTTTCAGAATAAAGACAACATGACCCTATCCGCTTCAGGACACCCCATCACCACTCAGCACCAGGAACATCCGGAACTTACGGCCCAAGATCTCCAGATGATTGAGATTCTGGAGGAACTACAAGATTCAGACAGCCAACCGGACCAAGGAGCCAGACGCCCTATTGTGAGAAAAAAGAGCTCTTTCATGCCCAGTGAACACCTTAGTGCAGAAATCAAGATCTTCCTGGATATGGTGTCTAGAGATATGAATGGCCTGATGACCCAACTGGATATGAGAAAGAACCGTCACCCCAATCTTACGGAACAAGACAGACACACCCTCAGGGATATATCCTCCTGGGAGGACGTCACCATAAAACCATCAGATAAAGGGGGCAATATCGTCTTGTGGCCTAAGGATATGTATATGAGGGAGGCGAACAGGCAACTCCAGGACCGGAAATGTTATAAACAAATGATTCTGGACCCTACCAACAACTACAAAGCCTCATACAATAAACTCATAAACCAGGCATTCAGGGATGGAGTGATCCTGAAGAGCGAACACGCATTCCTCATAGTGGAAAATCCAAAAAACCCCACGTTCTATATGCTCCCCAAGGTGCATAAAAACCTTACAAATCCACCCGGAAGACCCATAGTGTCGGGGATACAGGGCCTATCAGAACAGGCCAGTATATTTTTGGACAAACATCTCCGACACCATGTCCTGACACTCCCTTCCTATGTCCAGGACACCAGAGACATTCTTAAAAGGGTGCATGATGTACACCTGGAAGCTGACCAACTCCTGGCCACACTGGACGTTGAGTCTCTATACACGTGTATAGAGCACAATCTAGGGCTGTCAGCAGTAAAGTATTTCATCACAACAGAGGGTGCGACGGACTTTGGAGAATTCCTGATAACACTCCTGGAATTTGTCCTGAAGAACAACTATTTCACGTTCGACGATAAATACTATCTGCAGACCCGGGGAACAGCGATGGGTGCGGCATGTGCACCCACATATGCCAACCTGTTCCTCGGGTGGTGGGAACGGGAGGTGGTCTTCTCGGAACAGAATGATCTATACACCCAGAATATAATATCTTGGGTTAGGTATATAGATGACATTATGGTCATCTGGCAAGGGGATCAAGAGAGTCTGACCCACTTCATTCAAAAACTCAATAACAACGACCTGAACCTCAAGTTAACACACTATATCCATCCCAACGAAATCACATTCCTGGATCTGACAATTTACCGTTCTGAGGACAATCTCCTACTTACCAAACTGTTCCGCAAAGAAACGGCCACTAATAGCCTCTTGGTTTCCGAAAGCGCACACTTCCCTCCCACCATTAAAAATCTTCCAAAAGGGGAATTCCTCCGTCTGAGGAGAAATTGCTCCACAAAAGAGATGTACCTCAGTCAAAGTGAAGATCTAGCCTCCAGACTCCGCACAAGAGGGTACAGCCAAAGGTCTATCAAACATGCTAAATACTTAGCCCTGAAATGTCAGAGGGATGATCTCCTGTTCTCCTCAAAAAAAGCAACCACAGCGGAACCAGCCACCAGGTTCATCACGAACTTCTGCGATCAGTGGCAGGATTTACAGGGCATAATCCGCAAACACTGGCACATCCTTGAAATGGACCCTGATCTGGCAGACATCATGAAGAAAGGGCCACAATTCAGCTGGAGACGGGCAAGGAACCTGAGGGACAGACTAGTCCAAAGTCACTTTCAGCGGACACCGAAAATTAAACCTAGGATCAGGGGTACCTTCCCATGCACGAAATGTAAAGCATGCCCCCACATGAAGCAACTAAATAAAGTAACGAACCGCTTCGGCAAAATACTGACAGTAGAACACTACATCTCCTGCGAAACCACAGGAGTCATATACTGCTTGGAATGCCCATGCGGGCTGCGATACGTGGGGATGACAAGCAGGAAACTCAAACTGCGGATTCTGGAACATGCTGGCAATATCAGGAATGCCCAATCAGACGTACTAAAATTTAAAAAACTAACGTCAGTGGCCAGACACTTTTTGGCCAAACATGGAGGATCACCTCGGGACCTCAAAGTGTTTGGGTTAGAACAGATCAAACTGGGCATAAGAGGAGGAGACCTGACCAACGCATTGCTACAAAGAGAAAGCAGATGGATATTTGACCTGAACACCGTCAACCCTTACGGTCTGAATGAGAACAATTGCTTCGGGTCCTTCCTCTAATTCAACCTCTTCTACTATTCCCAACATAACATTCTTTTTGAGGACAGACTGCCCGTGGTCCTACCACCCACACCATTCTGACCCATTGGGGACCCTTGATGTAGTCTTTCGGGGCCCTCCGCACACTGCTTCAGTAGGTCCCCTTGCTTTTGCCTTTTATGTTTAGGTATGTGTTGGGATAGGGCTACGACCCCTTTTGAAAAAAACTCCCACACATAAGCCATTATTAATATTATGTTTTGGGATGATCACTACTGTACAATTGCTCAATACATAACATTTAGCACGGTGCATCACCACTCACCATCTGGACCCTATAGGTCCCCCTCAGTCCCTACCCCTATCACTGCGTGCACCACTTTTTGATTTTTGATTTCTTCTAATGTATGTATATGTATATATATAATATGTATATGTATGTGTGTGTATATGTATGTGTATATATGTATATATATATATATTTTTTTTTCACCAATATATATATTTTTTTATATATATATTTTTTTCACCCAATTTTTTTCTCATCTGGCACAACGTCTTATACATCAATTATTCCACAAGGACTCCTCACCCTATTTCTGGGCACATATCCCCCAATCACTCATTAAGAGCCAACTCGCTTTGACAAGATCATAGCGCTTCATTTCACACATTGTCACACCCAGCAGGGGTAACAGTCCCTCCCACATTAAAGGCACACTTGACTTCACTTTATTTCATTTTATTTCACATCATTCCATACAATCTTCACTCCTATCAGGAGTTACTCGGATTACGTAAAGGCAATCTAGAACCTCCTGGATACACACTATATCCGATCACAGGCCACTCCATTGCACTTAATCTCTTCTCACTTTATTACACAAGGGGAGATTTACCCCCTCCTTTTATCTCAATGTATATTTACTTGTCCGTGCTTTTTTCTCATTTTTCCTTTCAGCCTTATATGTACAAATCGTTTTACCTATGGGATTAATATCCCATTTATTTTCACACACTATCCCCATTATGGACATAGAATGGCCAGTCTTCCGTTTAGAAATCCATGTTCTGTGGTAAACGATTAACCACTTAAACTTACCTAATTATTATAGAAACTGCTCCAGATATACCAGTTATTAATATACATCTCTTAGGTGCGCTGATACCCTGTTGAATAAAAGTTCCCAAAGCCCCACACCTATCAGTCAATTAAACACGCTTTTGACAGCATTGCCAGGACCCACAGATCTTTCTCCCATTGTGTGATTGACAGCGGGGAGAAACCAATTAGGCACCAGCATCTATGCGATAAATAGACAGCGCAGGCACCTGCCTTAATCACACACCTTAACCCTGAAGAAGCCAGAGAGGTGAAACGATCGTTGGTTTCTAGTGGGAGTGACGCAGATACTGAGCGCCTCCTAATCTTGCCGTACCAGCCGCAGCAGCAGCCGTGCCGCAGACCGGCTCCAGCGCTATCTCAGCGCTCCCGACACTCATACCCGCATCAGCAGCAGCAGACCCAGCGCCGGCAGCTTTCCCCACGTGCCAATCGTGGAAGACGCAGACAGCCGCAACAGCCTTAGCACGTCCGACCGGATGGTCACAGTGCCGCTCAGCATATCCACGGCACCAACTATATCAGCCCCAGCTCCTGCAGCTTTCTCCACGCGATTACCGTGGAGACACATTCAGTCGCAGCAGCCACAGCATATCCGATGGGACTGTCATAGTACCGCTTAGTGCACAGCGTGCACCCACAGGTACCCGTTCACCCGCATTCCCTCAACCCCCTTCCCTTTCCTGTTTTTCCCTCCACCTTTTACCCATCACCTTCCGTCCTTCTCCCAAATCTTTTCTTCACTATATTCACTCTATCAGGTGTTAAAAATCCCCCACAGTGTGATAACAAGCCCGCTCACCCACCATACCTAAAAAAGCCCACCTTACAAATGATGGCAGCTTACTTGGGGCGTATGAAGGCATGACAGGAGAAGGGAGACCTCTCCTAGCTTCATGCAGTATTCCACCCCGAGCAATAGGTATATCAGGTGGGCAGCAGCCGCTTTCGCACTAAAGGGCAACACCTATCTTTTTCTTTCTGACTCCATTCCGGGCAGAGTTCTTCCCCCACAATACCCATAAGAGCCCACTACTATCAGGTGGTAGCTGACAATTGGAAGTGGGCAGCCTGCCAGAGGTGAAAGGAGACTTTCCAACCCTCGAACCAGACTACCCCACCATTGCCAAGGGTATATAAAGTCGGTGGGATCACTCATACCCTTTTGGATATAGTCAGATCCTTACCTCCATCTGGTTCTTTCTTTCCATTTTCCATTCCTTCTTCTTTTCCTTTTCTTTCTTCCTTTTTGTGACTCTCCTCTCCCTTTTTCCTTGTGTATAAAAATTCCCTTCCCCATTCCCCACCCTAACATCCCCAATCCCTACCCAACCACCTTGCGGGAGTATCTGTATTATTTCCAGCATATTGTGATTCAGAGATCTGTATATACACAACAGTACCCGAGCCGCCAAATATTAATTGTCATGTATAAAAATTGCTATCTAGACTGCTGATCCGACAGCACGCATATTTTTGTTAGGTAGAGATTGGTTTCGACAGAATCAGCAAACACTGACAGCACAACTTATTACGTCGACACTACAGCTGTCGGCTTAACTTAATTAATGCGAGGTAGCTACAGCTCAGATAGAACTCAATTATTTACCTGTACCAAGTGCTATCTGTACAAAATACCAATCCTCATTGCTAATATATATGTAAACTGCCGACACGGTGGCAGGTAGACTGTGACAACTTATACTTATATTAAATACTTCATAGGTTGGTCATTAATTGAACTAGAGCCTGTCTATACTCTTGTGTCGGCATGTCGGCCTACCGACACACATATTATTGTTGATGACGGACATTTGTGTTGACAGTTATATATTCTTGTTAGTTAGAGATTGGTTTTGACAGAATCAGTAAACACTGACAGCACAACTTATTACGTCGACATTACAGCTGTCGGCTTAACTTAATTAATACGAGGTAGTTACAGCTAGATAGAACTCAATTATTTACCTGTACCAAGTGCTATCTGTACAAAATACCAATCCTCATTGCTAATATATATGTAAACTGCCGACACGGTGGCAGGTAGACTGTGACAATTTATATTCATATTGAATACTTCATAGGTTGGTCATTAATTGAACTAGAGCCTGTCTGCATTGAATGAGATATACTCTTGTGTCGGCATGTCGGCCTACCGACACACATATTATTGTTGATGACGGACATTTGTGTTGACAGTTATAAGCAGATAGGACTGCCGGTTTGGAAGGCAAGCCTATCACCGTTGAAAGGAGATTCCTAAGCTTGCGGAATCTTACTATAAATTAAATGTATATTTTGTCTTTTTGGCTAACAAACTAGGAGGATCACTAGTCAGCCCATATTCCACCCCTTTTAGAACAGTTTAACTCAGCAGAGGGATTGCTACCCCTTCGATACAATGTTTAAACACTAACTGTTCCAACAATACTTGATTCAATGTATTTATTGTGGTGAAATCTTATGCATTGATCTATCCATTACACCTCCACTCTTCAATGGATAGCTTGTGGCTCTGACTAAGTGAATCCTAGTAAGTGTTTACAGTTAAACACCCCGTTCTAGCGACACGCAGGTGACCCCCTCTAACGCACTACCTGTGCTGGGGAATTTTACCACCTGGATTGGGGACGGGGCTGTACTAATTCAGACACAATTCAGTGTGAATTTCTGATTTTAAATATATTATATATGTTATATGTATGTGTGTGAGCGCCTAAAAAACGTTCTTGTCTAGTGTTTATTTTAATAATATGAAATAAAAGCTAAATTTTAACTCATACCATACCCGGAGTTGGGTTAATCTAACCCACTCTGTCAAGTGTTACTAGCGTTTACAACTAGCCTACCACATCCTAGTCACATTGGCTCCACGATATCTCTACTCATCCCACTCAAACTTGTGTTGATACTTATGACTCACCGATAATATCGTATGACATATTTCTACAAATCTTCGATTACTGAATTGTAATCATTTTTAAAGAGTGCCCCAACAAAGAGAGAGTCTTTCCTCTTCCTTCTCTTGCAGATCAGGGGAAGCGCTATCCCCTGCTATAACGCACGGGGATAGCGCAGATTCCCCTGATCGACGAGTAATAAATCTACCCCTGAGTTTGCAATGTGATTTGCAAGCTACTATCTATTACTATTCACTTGTTATAGCATTAGGTCGACATGAGTTTTTCACTGTTTTTTTGAGCCGACATGTGCCGACAGGCGGTATTTCATGCCCTACCACCCACTAGGGAGTGGTGGGAGAATAAAATAGTGTGCCGAGCATATCGAGGCACCGTGCCCGAAGCATCGCGAGCGAAGCGAGCGATGCGAGGGGCTGCGGTTCAACTCCAACTGTGTCCACATTCGGGTCAAAAAACAGTGAAAAACTTATGTCTACCTAAACCCATGTCGACCTTGGACCATGTCGACCTTGACCCATGTCGACCTTTAACCCTGTCGACCTTGGGGCCAGTCGACCTTCTGGGGTCAACCTAATGAATACATGTAAAGTAATCTGCGGCCCCTCGTGGGGCTCGCTGCGCTCGCCACGCTTCGGGCTCGGTGGCTCGCTGCGCTCACCACACTATATAAAATCAACTCTGCACCGACGTGGATAGTGGGGGTATGAAAAGGTCGTGAGGACGCGTTCAGCTGCGCTCGGCACGCTTCAGGGTGGCGCGGATAGTGGGGGGTGACTAAAACCTCATTGGATGTCATACAAGTGTATAGCTATTGGCATGGCATCGCACCCTATAAAATCACATGCGATTTTGTGGGCGGTGCGATGCGATCCCCTGGGGCCAACAGAGCAGTGAATAAATGACATACAAAAATCACATCGCACATTACTAAAATGGCCCTGTAAGCTTAGAGCATACTGGGCACCCTGCTAGGAAACAAGTACCCTTCTCTTTATCTCTCTCAAAAGTTTAATACATCGCCCCCATGAAGTCCCTACAAATTACATTGAGAATAGTTCTCACCATGGCCATTTTGGATTGATGCTGTGGATCGACCTGATTGGCTCGTTCCGTTTGCTCCTCCTGGCTCCTGATAATGAAAAAGACCATCACATAATGGCTGCCCCCTAACAGCAGACTGTTTTTAAGGGATGCTAGAAGAGGCCTCCTCTAGCATTCTCAAAAAGTGTCTGTTGTAAGGGGGCAGCCATTTTGTGATGGTCTTTTTCATCAGCAGGAGCCAGGAGGAGCGCTGGGACCGCAGACAAGTAGATCTGCGGGTCCCGGCGGCAGCAGCAAAAGAGGGGTATGGCAGGCTGGTCCCAAGCAGTGCAGCGTATTGATAGCCGAAGACCCCCGACACCCACACTAAACTCAGCACCTCCCCGCGACCGCGGAGTCTGCGAGTCTATTGTTACGCCACTGTGATACCTACGGTACCTATATTATTTAGTTCTTTCTGCATGTTTGAAGCAGGATGGTGCATATTTGTGTTTCCCTGCAGTGGGGTTTTTGGCCAGGATGACAGGATCCCTCATGTAGTACATCAGCAAAGCCTGATAATATACCCTCCAACTGTAACAATTTAGTCTGTACAGTACCGTTTTTTAACAGTCTGTACCGACTAAAATCCAATGTACCGATGTCTAGGCTTCCCAGTCTGTCCGCTGATGGAGCTTCACCTTTTGATCTTCTTTGTCCCTGCCAGCCACCATAGCCTCTGTGATGTCTGCCCGCACTATGCTCATACTTGCCTACTTTTGAAAACGAGTTTCAGGGAGATTATAGTTGGTAATAAAATTTTGCACAGTGCACCATTGAGGGGGCGTGTTATGCTCCACCTAAAAGGCATGTCTAGTTCCATATATGGAGAGATTGCGAAAAGCGTTTGTGAACATGGCACCTAGAAGCATGGGTGTGTTCTGCCACATCTAAGAGGAATCTTTTAAAATGACTTATATCCAAATGCCCACTTCTCCCCCTTCTGTGTCACCCCTGTCTGTCTAACCCCCCCCCGCCCCTTTAGAATGTAAGCTCTCACAAGCAGGGCCCTCTCTCCTCATGTGCCTTTCTTAGAATATATAAACCACTGCCACCCTGATGCTTGCTTCAGTGTCCTGTCCCCTGATGTAACTATCCATATTAACCATGTACTTGTCCTAAACTGTCTTGTACTGTAATTTGTTATGTGTTTTTGATTATAACTATGCTCTGTAAAGCGCTGCGGAATCTGTGTGCGCTATATAAGAAACTGTTAATAAATAAATAAATGTAGATGAGCCACAAAGCCGTTATGCCATTGAGGGGGCGTGTCATGCTCCACTCATAGAGCATGTCTAGTTCCATATATGGAGAGATTGTGAAAATAGATTTTGAATGTGACACCTAGAAGCGTGGGTGTGTACTGCTACATCTGAGAGGAATCTTTTAAAATGACTTATATCCAAATGTAGATGAGCTCCAAAGCAGTTAGTAAGAGATTTTTTTTTTTTTTTTTTTTTGAAGAAACTCAGGGAGCCCGAGGTGTGCTCCCACCACCACCAGTGACGTGACTAAACGCGTGCACAGGGGGCAGCCGTACAGAACTTGTGGCCCTCTCCCAAAGGAGAAAGGCCCCATGGTTCCCCTGACCTCCCTCAGCCATAAGGCCTAGGAAGGAAAAAAGGGATCGGTGGGTCCTCTTTGCCGAAGCTTAGAGAGACCCGCGTTTCCTCCACCCCCGGAAGGGTTTTGGACGGTGGGTCCTCCGCACCCGAAGGTTTGGAGGGACCCGCTTAGGCTTCCCTCCGCCTTGCGGCTCGGGGTTGCCCTCGAGGGAACCGGGACTCTCCCCAAAAGGTGAAGAGTCCCAGTCACGTTTGGGGAACGGAAGGCCCGTTAGGGACAGCCGCACTACCCAAATGAAAAAACGTGACAAACTAACGAAAAACGTGAAGTGCAAAACGTGCAAATCATAAAAAGAAAAGAATAAGGCCCTAGCCAGAAGGCCGGGGGGGGGGTGTGAAAAATTGTCCTACCCCATCCAAAAGGACAGGGTAAGGACGTGAAGCGCTAACCTAAAGGGAAGTGCGCAGTGCAAGTGCCATTCGTGCAAGGTGACTTGGGATCACCCGTGCATGTCCGGCACCCCCGAGTTTCCCCGGGGGCACAGTGCAGCCTCGGACTCCAGGCAGCCAGCCAGTCAGCGTCCGACCAAGTGTTTCTCCGTCTCACCAGCAGGTACTTTCCAGCCCCTGGCATGGGAATGGGTACTCCACTGGGCTTTTCGAAAGACTCCCTTAGGGGCTGCACCCCCCTCGGAAGAGCAATCTACTCAGTCCCAGTGTTTCTCCGCTCCCAGGGTTAAGATACTCGGCTGAGCTTTTCGCGGTCTCCCCATCAGAGGCTACGAACCTCTGGAACAGGAGCCATCTACTCAGTCCCAGCCTTTCTCCGCTCCCTGGGAATGGATACTAGACTGAGCCTTTCGCTGTCTCATCCTTCGGGGGCTACGAACCCCGTCAAGAGAGTCAAACTACTAAGCCCAGTGTTTCTCCCCCCCTCCTACCAGTGGGTTTACGGAGCCTCCTACCACTGGCAGAGGTGAAGATACTTAGTGAGACTTTTCACTACTCCCGGGAAAAAACAGAGGGGTCCCACACCCTCCGCCCATCAGAGCAGCTACTCAGTCTCACCTTTCTCTATTCTCTGCCAGAGGCCAGTCCATACCCAACTGATAAGAACAGATACTACACTTGATCTTAGCCAAAAGGCCGAGATACTATACTTACTAGAGTGCTGGGAAATGCTGCTGATGATTCAATGTAAATGTATCTACCTCTCATTCCTTTTTTCCCAAAAAATGTAACAGTGTAATGTGGGCTAGGGGAAATAAGGGAGATTGCTAGACTAATGAGGGAGAGAGGGAGATTGCTGCTATTTCAGGGAGTCTCCTGCAGAATGCAGGAGGGTAGGCAAGTATGACTATGCTGCCATTGACCATACCTCCCAACTTCCGTCCGGAGCAAATAGGGACACTCGCGCGGGCGTCCGAAAAGGGGGCGGGGCGTATGCAAATAAGGGCGCGGCTTATGCTAATTAGCCGCGACCTCATTTTCATACGAGAATAGACGCTGTGCGCATGCGCACAGCGTCTATTCTACTAGATTAGGGGGTCTCCCAACTGCCACCCCCCGCAGCGGGACAATGCCTGCCGCGGGTGGGACGTCGGGACAGGACCCGAAAATCGGGACTGTCCCGACGGAATCATGACAGTTGGGAGGTATGCATTGACTGTATTCAGTAGTCGCGGGGTGGGCTAATTGAACTGAGACGGTCTGGAACTGCTGTGGCTGCTGCAGGCTGCAGCGCATCCCTCCCAGCCTCACATGCCAGGAGCAAGTGTTCTCCATGTTGCAGGCTGTGCTGCGGGACCAGGAGTATGTGCAGCCACAGAAGCATGTGGCAGGCAGCCTGGGAGGCTACAATGTGCTGGGGCTGGTGCAGGAGAACTGGAGGCCCCAAGTACCAGACGGAGGAGGCAAGCAGCAGCTGTTAGGTACAGTGACTGGCGGGGTTTTGTTTTGTGTTGTGCACGCTCAGCGGGGGACAGGGAGATTGTCATGCTTGTACTCATTGCCATCAGTCCTGCCACCTCCAACCCCCCCATAAATGGCCATCCCCCCATAGATGGCCATCCCCCTCCCCCGCACAAATTCTGAAAGGGGCCGTGACCACGCCCCATTTACCTGTGACCACGCCCCTTTATGGATTTGTACCGATTTCAGCCCCTGAACTGTTGGAGGGTATGTGATAACTTGCATCATGTCATAAAGCACATACCCACTTATCGGAAAGGCAAGTGGCACCCAGAACACTAACCTGCTCTTGGTAGTGCCACCCCCAAACTACCAAGCTACATTCTCTAACGAACCCCAGTAAAAATCAAATCTTATATGATTATAGATAGATGACCAAATTGGTAACCCCTGCCATTTAGGTCAGGATGTCCACAGAAACGTTATTATATAGTTTGTGGTTTGTTGCTTTGTATAATAAGCAGTTATTCATTCATTATACTTTGCTGCAGTAAACGTTTTTTTTTTTGTCCTAGAAGCTATTGTTAAATAATACCATCCAGCACAGAAGGCAGCTCTAGCAAACACATCACATTGAGTGCAAGGTTCATCACTGCAGCCAATCAGCAGGGGTTGGTGTTTGCAATTTCACCCAATACTTCCTTATCAACTATTGTAGTCATTGAATTCCCTGAGACAATGCATACTGTATATCCTTTGGATTCATGTTATGCCATTCCCACATTCTTAAACAGACGTGGCTCTACCTGTAATATTAATGTGTCTCTCTGTGATTAATAATATTATTTTGTCACAAAGGTGACTGCTTAGCTATTATACATTTTATCTAAAGCGTGTATTTTGAGGTTAAGCCTTTAATCAAATGTGAATGTGAAATTTGGAATAAATAAATAATATGAAATAAAAAGTTCTTGCGTCCCTGGGTGGGCTTGAACCACCAACCTTTCGGTTAACAGCCGAACGCGCTAACCGATTGCGCCACAGAGACTGCTCTGAACTTTGGGGAACTCAATGACATTAAGTAGAAGCAGAGTGATGAGCTCCTGGGACACTGACTGTCATTTTATAAGCAATCCCGTCACTGTACTACTGCAGATCACATGACTGGCAGCACTTAGAGAAGCACCACTGTGACTGTCACAAACCAGGGCTAGTGCTTTGCCTCATCTGCATGTATGTAAAACAGTGCTTATGAATGAAACCCCAGAGTGCATTTTAGTCCATCCGTTTTGAGCATTAAATACAGGTTTCATGTTTTTGCATCCCCAGCATCCAGTGTTTTTTACTGATCTTGGAACAAATGAACCAAGTAATACATTGTGTGTACTCAACTGCAGCAGCACAGAGGTGATATAAATGATTGCAGACGCATCAGACAGCAGCACAGCCACATGCACACGAGCACAGCACAGCCACATCACACTGTTATATACTCCTGTGCCCAAAATTGCCTCCAACTGCCTCGTTAGCGCAGTAGGTAGCGCGTCAGTCTCATAATCTGAAGGTCGTGAGTTCGATCCTCACACGGGGCATGTGTTTTATTTAAAGCAGACAGGTGGCGCTGGTGAGCATTTAATATAATATACAGTGACATGTTGGTTGGTTGGTTGATTTGCTTGTCCGTTAGTTTGTTTTTGCAAAACATTACAGTTCAGTTACTTTCAGTTGGCTTCATCTATCTTGCTTACATAACCAGTGCGTTTCTTCTGTGACTTTGCATTATGGGGACTGTCTGCATTTGCTTTCTTAATTGTATTTGTGTTTTTAGTTCTCCCTTTATTATAAAAATCTGCCATCACCATTAAGCCTAGTGATTGCAGTAGCTTCCTATTGGAAGCACTATCTGTTAATCACCAGCTATACTGATATGGCTTCCAAGCCCTTCTGCCAGGGGCGGATTGGCCCACCGGGAAACCGGGCCATATATCGGTGGGCCGGCCCAAAATGCCGTAAAAACGGGCCGGCCACGCTCCCCCCTGGACTGTCTGGGCACTTTGCCCACATCCAAAATGGCCACGGGAGGGCTGCAGCGCATGCGCGATAGTGCACAGCACCTCCCATGGACCTTCATGTGTGGCAGCAGTGGGCTCCCAGCTCCCTTTCCCCTGGAGGCAGCAGAAAGCTGAAAGTTTTTTTCCCGGGCTGGATCCGCCCCTACCTTCTGCCGTCACTGTTGTGTCTCGAGCATAGGGGTGCGCAGCACATTTTATTAGGGGGTGCACCGTGAAAGGGGTGTGCCTAGCACTACCTATTGGGTGTGTCTAACACCACCAATCAGACATGTCTACCGTCATCTATGGTAGACATGCCTGATTGGTCATACCTCCCAACTCTGCCATACCTGCAGGCAGGACGCTGCTGCTGCGCGCCGGAGGCGCGTTGAAATTTTGGGGGGCGTGGCCTATACTTGCGGCTCTTCCGCGAGGCCACGCCCCATTTTGCCGCTATGGGGGCATGACCCAGAGGCTCTGTGAGCCTCTAGCCATGCCCCCAGCCCCCTGGCTGCGGGAATAGATGCTGTGCGCATGTGCACAGCGTTTATTCCCCGCTGCTTAGCAGCTGACAGGGGGGACTCCCAACAGCCCCCCCCCACACCGCGGGACACTGCCGCCCGCGGGTGGGACAGCGGGACAGGCCCTGACAATCGGGACTGTCCAGATAAAATCGGGACTGTTGGGAGGTATGGATTGGTGGCAATACCCTATAGAGCAGCGGTGGCCAAACCGGTCCTTGAGATCTACCAACGGTCCACGTTTTCCAGGTTACCTAGCTGGTGCACAGCTGCAGTCATTACTAAAGGCCCCCATACATCGAGGCAATTTGGTCCGATTTCGGCCGATTGCGACCAATCGGCCTGTTAAATCGGACCAAATCGCCTCTCCCTGACATGCAGTCGGGTCCGATGCATCGGACCCGACTAGGTGGTCGGACTGGCTGGCCGTCCGACCACCCGTTGGGGCGGGAAGCAGGGACGCATGCGATCCATCACAACGGATCGCATGTGTCCCTGCCGCCGGCGGCTTGCACTCTGTCGGGTGTCCGTACACTGCTGCGAGACGTCCCAGGCAGTGTATGGGCACCTTAACTGTCACATTTTAAAACCTGCTTCATTCATTCCTACTATAGATCCACAGGTTGCCTGGAAAACATGCACCGTTGGTAGATCTTGAGGACAGGTTTGGCCTCCCCTGCTATAGAGTATTGGTGAATCTTGTCTATTGAAATTGCTACACCTCTCTACATACTCAGGCCCCCCCTGCACCGCCACCGGCCGCATCCCCCATAGGTTTATGCGAAGCGGGCAGCCCGGGCGGCAGTGCGGGCAGCAGGTCGGCGGGGGTCAGCGCATAATCGCGCATTCCCCGAACCCCCAGGATTCCGGGTCAGCGCTTGTTCCTGCACTGTCAGGGATGATACATCCCGATGAAGTGATCGCATTTTACAATGCGATCCTGGGCGATAATATTCCGACCAGATTGCATTGTAAATGCGATCAATGATAAATGGACCCCTCAGACTTTTAATTTGAAGCGGAGAAGAGGAGATAATCTCTTCACTATAGGAATGTCTTTCTGTCTTATATTCTACTGTTAAATTAGGAGCACAAGTGGTAAGAGACACTGTTTTTTATGCTCTTTGTAGAGCAAAAATGGTTATAAATCTGTGTCCCAGTTACAGAGAAAACATCTGCCAGGAAAGGGAAGTAAATAATATAATCTGGTGTTATCCGCAAATTTCCTTTCTATCGGGTAACAAGAATTCCCTAGAATTCAACATTAGCTTGGTTACGACCACACCTATTTCAATCAGGTCATGGAGGGCGAGTATGCGGTCCCTGGGTCGACAATGTCTAGGTTGACAGTCACTAGGTCGACCACTAATGGTCAACAGTGTCTAGGTCGACACCTGGAAATTGTTGACATACCATATGTTGGCATTGACAGAAGGTCGACTCAATCTTAAGCACTTTGAGTCCTATTGGGAGAAAAGTGCTATATAAATATCATTATTATTATTATTATTATTATTAAGTTTGACATGGACATGGTCGACACCCAAAAGGGCGACACAGGTTTTTCTCTTTTTTTTGGTGTAGACCGACTTGGTTCATATTTTAATATCCAAGTGAGAGTGAGAATATAATAGTGTTCCAAGTGCAGCGAACCATGCGAGGGGACACGGTACACTTCTACGGTGTCCATGTCGACATATGTCAACATAGACACAAAAACCTGTACAAAACTTGTGGCAACATTGTGGGTGCCGACCATGTCCATGTTAACCTTGTTTCGACCTTCTGGCAATGTTATGTTGACCATTTTCAGGTGTCGACCTAGTCACTGTTGACCATCAGTGGATGACCTAGTAATTGTCAACCTATGCAGTGTAGACCCACTATACTGTAACCGTTTCTGACCCGCACTGTATTCAACCCACAATCTATCCGATCCACAATGTGGGCCTAACACATTTTTTTATTAAATTGACAAAACCATGTGCAGGTGGGGCAATTGTAACATGTGCAGAGAGAGACCACGCTCCCTAATTTCAGGTGCGCACCAAAGGCCTACCACCTCCACTGCCACCAATGTTGGGAGGTATGCCTTATACTAACTCGGGCGTCATTACATCCAAACCATGCTGTGATCTCAATGCTCACAAAGTTTCCCTTTAGAGGTGTTTATGGGGAGTCGTAAGAAACAGCATTTCCTGGCCATTATTATGGTGCGTGTGTCACTACTGCTGCGCCCAGTCTGTGTAGCCATAGGGGTATGCCAGGCTTGCCTACTTCCGATTTGGTATTTGTGTAGTTTCACAGTTTCAGCTACATAGTCAGCATAGCGTCCCTGTCAGAATCAGCGTAGTGTTCCTGCGGTCATCGTAGTCAGCATTCCTGACCTGTTCCCGCCCGTTCGCAGGTAGCCGGAGCTTACGTAGTTAGCGTAGTCAGTCAGCGTTATGCAGTTAGCATAGTCAGTCATTGCTTGTTACATTGTGTGGGACCCATTGACCATTTTAACCTGCTTGACATGACAGGTGTGAATGTGTTCCTGAAACACCCCCACTATCCACATATGCCCGAAGTGTGGCGAGCAGACGCTGTACGCGTCCTCCCGACCTGTTCATACCCCCACTATCCACGTCGGTGTGGAGTTGATTTTATAAAGTGTGGTGAGCGCATCGAGCCACCGAGCCCGAAGTGTGGCGAGCCCCGTGAGGGGACGTGGAATACACATCAAGTAATCTGCTTCCCCTTGCGGGGCTCACTGTGCTTGCCACACTTTATAAAGTCAACTCCATGCCGACGTGGATAGTGGGCCTGCCGCCGTGAAACTACACAAGTACCCCAGATTTTTACATGAGCCTCCCGCTGCCCCGCAAAGCTTCTGAGTAATCCTGATATTTAGAGTCCCTCTATGAAAATCAGGACTGCGCATGCATGCATCTGTAAAGGCGGGGGCGAGGCCTGCAGGGGAGACATCATAGGCGGCCACCCAGTGACGTGCGGTGAGGTTAGTGACAGGTGAGGCAGGTGCTTTCGCAAAATGGGTACAGAAAAGGTTATGCACCGACATTTTAAGGGTGTCGCTTCATGGGGAAGGGACATGGCCACATAATTGTACCAATAACACTGTAATGCCCCTTACACATTATGCCGCACACTGTAATGCCCATAATCAGAAGGCGGAGCTGGCCAAGGTTAGGTAGTCAGCCAGGGACAGCCGTGTGGCGACTGAGATGCTGTAATGCCGCGTCAGATATCTCACCTGCCTGCAACAGCCATGACAGTGGCTGCAGGTGTGCTGAGCCCCATCACCATGGCTGCCAGTGCTTTTAAATAATGGGAGGAGCCAGATCTCGGTAAAAGTCCCTTAAGCAGGGACCAACAGAGGGAGGGGAAGGACGGGCACTGCAGGGTTCCCCAGCGGGGAGGGAGGGGAAGGATGGCAGCTGCAGGGTTCCCCAGTGGGGATATAGCAGAAGGACAGCCGCTGCAGGGTTCCCCAGTGGGGAGGGAGGGGGAGGACGGCCGCTGCAGGGTTCCCAGCTGCCGCTGTCTGTCATATAGCTTGACAGAAGCAGCGGTGGCTGCCATCGCACAAGCAAGATCAAGCGGGAGAGGGAGGGGAATAGCGGCGCTGCAGGGTTCCCCATCGCTGTCACATAGACAGGAGCAGCAGCCGCCATCGCCCGTAAAACATTTAGCAGGGATAAACAGGGAGGGAGTGAGGGCAAGGTGGGTGCCGCAGGGTTCCGCCAGCACCACATGTGACCAAGGCCGGACTGGGACCAGAAATCGGCCCTGGCATTTTGAGCACACAGGCCCACCATGGAAAGGAAGCGTGGCATCACAAAAAGGAGGCATTACACATTATGGAACACACCGTTATGCCTGCACATGTATTGCACATTAAATATTGTAACACACAAGTAATCCCCATATTATGTCCCTTACACATAATTCCCCCAAGTAGTGCACCTTATACATTGCCCACATAACAGCCCCTCCAGTATTATTAATATTAACATCCCACTGTCTAATTAAAATGTCAGTGTGAGAGGGAGGTGCAGGGTGGGATAGAATGCAGGGTTATAAGATGGGGTGCAGTTTGAGTGGAGGGATGGAGAGTGGGAGAGGACGTAGGGTAAGAGGGTATGCAGGGTGGGTGAGGACACAGTGGGAGAAGGTGGGTGCAGGGTGGGAAAGAATGCATGGTGGAGGAAATGCAATGTGAGATGGACGGAGGTGCAGGGTGGGGTAGAATGCAGGGTTATAAGATGGAGTGCAGTTTGAGAGGAGGGGTACAGGGTGCTAGAGGATGCAGTGTGAGAGGGAATGCAGGGGGGACAGGACACATTCTCTAATTTAATGTTAAATCCTACCTGTCTTGTGTGGCTCCAGCAGCAGGTATTGCAAACAGGCAGACATCATGTGGACGCCCAGAAGTGACAAGCACAAGAGCCGGGGCGCACATCAGCGCTGTGACCCGGCTGCGGCTGGGACACGGCAGCGGCTGTAGGCTCCAGCACTGCGCTGGGACATGTCTGCAGCTATAGCCTCAAGCACAGCGCTGGGACGCGGCTATAGCCTCCCTCCAGCACAGCGCTTGGACACGGCTATAGCCTCCAGCACAGCGCTGGGACGCGGCTATAGCCTCCAGCACAGCGCTGGGACACGGCTATAGCCTCCAGCACAGCGCTGGGACACGGCCGGTTATAGCCTCCCGGACACTGGCGCAGCGCTGGGACCGGGAATAAGTCTGACTGTGAGTGACTTTTAAGTCAGCTCACAGTCAACGCCTGATGTGGCTACGGGGACGCGTGGGATGTGGACATAGGGGTGAGGGAGTTGTGCCCGGTGCCCAGCCTGCAAAATCGGCCCGCATGTGATGCCCAAGCACTACAGAGTAGACTCAGTGACAGCGGATATAGGCTGTCAGTGTGTGACAGCCTGGTCCGCTGTCCTATCACATCAGCCTCAGTGACTTCCCTGTCACTGAGGCAGATGTGTAGATGCCGCTTCCCCATTGATTTTCAATGGGCTTTGCAGTCACTTTTTCTCCCCGTGGCTTAGCCCTGCCCCCGCTGCTGACAGTTTTCAATTGTCAGCGTGAGGCACAGCTCCCGCTGCCTTACAGCCTCCCCACACAGTGTCTCACCTCATAATTTATTGCAAAAAAAAACAAATAAGATATTTATTACAAAGTATATGTGTTATAAATATCTTTGTATGTTTTTTTCAATCAATTATTACAGGTGAGGCACTGCCTCCCCTGCCTCCCCTGACTGCACGTCCCTGCGGCCACCGAGCGGTTGTGGGTAGCGGTGACCATCCTGCATTGCACGCTGTCAGAGAGGCATTGTCAAGGGATTGTCAGGAGGAGCCGGCTGCCAGGAGTTTGCTGCAGTGAGGCCACCACACTGAAGGCCAGATGTACTAAGCTTGAAAAGTGATAAAATGGAGAGTGATAAACCACCAGCCAATCAGATCATAACTGAAATGTCACAGGCTGTGTTTGAAAAATGACAGGTAGGAGCTGATTGGTTTGGCTAGTTAAAGTTTCTCCTGTGCATGTGAGCAAATCCTGGCCGGGCAGGCCGCTCGCAGCGCCGCAGCTGCCCATCCCATGCGCGGCACATGGATAGCAGGAACCATCGATGGTAGGGGGTAAAATGTTTTATAGCCATAGCTGGTTCCTGCTTTTAAAACCATTGATGGCAAACATTGATGGTGGATGTGCCGATGCCATCCCTATCTCCTCTGCTGCTTCCTGCTCCACCCTGGTCATAGCAATTCACAATTCATTCTGCAGTACGGCTGTCCGTCTCCCAGCCGTACCGCAGACTGATTCGCCGGTGGAAGGTCCCGGGGCAGACACAGCGGCACTTTGTGGAGGGGTAAGGGGGTTTGGGGGTTGGGGACGAGGTGGGGGGGGGGGGCGTAAAAGATTTGTGGCAGGGGGAGAATCTTTCATAGCTACGCCACTGACTACTGTGTGGAATACATGTATAAAGAGTAGTGCTGTGTAGTGTACCTTGAATAAGGGGCACCATTGTGTGGTGTATTATTTATCAGGGTCACTAAATGTGAAAATGATTGTGCTACTGTGTGGCATAATGTACATTTATGGTACTATTGTTTGAACACTTCCTTTTCTTGTGAGACCACTGTCCATTTATAAGGTATGGGGGGTAGACAGTGCACACATTTTGTAGTTTGTATGGGGGTAGCCAAAACCTTGGCAGTGACCCAGGCTTTGCCTAATAGGGAGGTGTCAGTTGAGAAATTACTTCCACCACCTCCAAAGCCAAAGCCTCAAGGACATTTCATAACAGATACAGATGTTTTATCTCATTCATTTCCTCCCTGATTCAGCAATTTAGCATATTCCATTAAATGTAGCTTAACGCTTTATTGG
The DNA here is from genome assembly GCF_055691185.1 of Crinia signifera. NCBI lineage: Eukaryota > Metazoa > Chordata > Amphibia > Anura > Myobatrachidae > Crinia > Crinia signifera. The sequence goes on along the minus strand of NC_139220.1, from coordinate 292,779,459 downwards.
CAAACATGGATTCAGACTGGAGTGCAAGCCGTTCCAGTGATCTCAGGTATTCAGGTAGGAAAGTAAATATTAATTCCTTCCATTCTGTATATGTAAAAGCCCAGGGAACTAGCTATGAGGGACTGGTACCTGTTGTAGCCACAGTGCAGGTTTTACATAAATGTATAATCCCCCGTAACCCAGTGATTCTAGTCAGTAGCGCTGTGGTCAGTACTGCAGACTGTGCTGATGTGTGGTAATCTGATCTGCTGTTATCAGTAATGTACTTGGTAAAATAGACGGTTGATAGCACAATAATTGTGTACCACTTATAACCCTTTTACACCAAAATCCTGGATCTGGCTCCATATTTGGAACATGTTCCAAGTCAGGTTGGATCTGGGATTTGCACCTTTTACACTGCGGTGCCGACCCGCAGTGTAAACGGGGGTGGCACATGGAGATGACATTATCTCCAAGCGCCGGGACTTCTGATCGTCGCACCAGGGCCCTGGACCGCAGCGCTGGGGGCAAGCCCAGCACCAAGGTGAGCTGCTGGGCTGCCCTCAGCCTCCGTACACCCCCTCTAGCTCCCGCCCGCTAGGTGAATGAATGCCGCACACAGGCATCCATTCACCTCCTCCCTGCCTCCACTGCTGTCTGCACAGTACAGCATAAAGCAGCATAAGCTGTGTATGCTCCCTGCCAAACCTCCATACTGACTGCAGAACGATGCTGTCCGAAGGTTGGGCATCCCCATTGCTATAAACGGAAGACAGATAAGATGACCTGGCATACCCCTTTACACTGCCCACATAATAAGTAGCTACGCCACTGGTGACGACATCATGTTGGGGGCATGTTTTGCACATTGTACGGCTTATGGTATGGTGTTTTGCGTTGGCCTGATGGAGATTGTTTGTTTACAATACATTCTTGACTCTTCCCACATATCAGGGGGGGGGGGGGGTTATGGAGTTAGGTCCGGGGGTAGGGGGGGTGGGGTGGGGGGGCAATTATGGGAGGTTCATATAGTGTGTGTGTGATTATAGCATGTAATAAAACAACTTTTCTTAGGTGACTTTTTTTTACTATTTGCATTGTTGTAGAACTACAAGACCCAGTGGGCCCTTTAAGTTCTCCAAGTCCCTGCATGCGGTACATGCTTGCTGGGACTAGTAGTTCCACAACAATGTAAATGCCTATTTTTACACAACAATCAGCCCGCTGCCCACTGCCCAGGGACACCGGCACCGGGGACAGCCCTGGGCTTCCACCCAGGCAGGGGTAACCCTGGAGGGGGGACCCTTTTATTGGGGGGGCCCCACTCCTCCAGGGTCCCTTCCTATGCTGACCAGCACAAAGCAGAAGAGAAGGGTAGTTGTACAGATGCACACCAAAGATAATATGAAGAACGGTTTCTTATATATTGGTTTTAGAGTTGAATTCTCAAAAAGTGGGGTATCCTCCATAATCTTTAATAGTTACAGGATATGGGATACACCACCAATAACTTGCGAAATTAGAGAGGTTAACATTTCTTAAGACGTACAAAATATATACATACAGTGAAGTGAGTAAAGATTGAAAAATATTAGGTGATATAGACTTTAACATGTAGGCAGTAGGGGCTGGGTGCGATAGTATTTATTTCACACTGGGATTGTGTCTGGTCAGACTGTAGTGGAGATTCTATTCCTATAGACGTGTGTTTTACAATATTCTGTAGTTGTGCCTGTATTGGGTTGTTTGACACGTATAAGGCAGGATATATATATATATATATATATATATATATATATATATATATATCGGATGCGGAGACTCTTACAGGGACCCCAAATTAGTGCTTAAGTATCCATATGGGTGGCAGTAATGTTGGTATTGGCTTGAATGCCCTTTGCACAAAATACACTTTTTGCATAGACAGTGGACTGTATTGGTTTATGTCAGGGGTGGGGAACCTCAGGCCCAGGGGCCATATGCGGCCCCCGTAGCTGGTGTGAGTGGCCCGCCCACCCGCCCGATGGCTTTGCCGGGAGTCAAGTACAGGGGAATTCTCGCAAGAGGTTGTAGTGCCAGTTAGGTTGCTGGGAAAAGGGCAGATAGGAAATGTATTTTCTGTGATATGTTTAAAACAAGTCTGACTATGGAGTGGATATCGCTATGCCTGATACTCTTATAGAGCATACCCTAAGTGTGCAAACTGAGAAATGTTTCTCTAATATATAAATCAGCACTGTATACTCAGGGGTAATTCTCCCCAATACCATTGCTGTATATATAACACCACTAGGTGTCAGCAAAACTACAGTGCAAATATATAACTTGCACACAGCAGAGGATCAAATCTAACTCTGCAACAGTGTTGCAATATTTTTCCTGGGCATTCTGCCAAATAACAATTTAGATATTGTATCCAACGAGTATATACTTGAATTCAATAAGATGGGGAGCCCTAAATGGATAAATGCCTAGAGGCTGGAAGTATATTCAAACAAGTCTTAAGGTCCATACACACTGGGCGACTATGCCCAGCGTGTATGGGCAGCGATGATGCTAATCATCGCTGCGGGGAAAGCCGCTCAGTGCATACATACTGAGCGACTTTCCCCCTGCCCGGCGCCGACGGAGGGGAGAGGACAGTGTTGCATAGCGCAGCGCTATGCAACGCCGTCCTGAAAGCCGCTCATCTGCTGGTATAACCAGCAGATGAACGGCTTTCCCAGCGATGATGCGGGAGCGCGCAGCAGCGCTCACCGCTCATCGCTGAGGCATACACACTGGGCGGCTTTGAGCTGAAAGCCGCTCAAACTGGGTGTTTTGAGCGACTTTCAGCTCAAAGTCTCCCAGTGTGTATGGGCCTTTAAACTCAAGCAGCCCATATAGGCGAATCATTCCTCCACAACTACACTTAAATCAGCTGACACAGGCATAATACTAATATGTGAACCCAGGATACGTAATAAATCTTTCAGAAGGACAGCTAATTAAAACAATACGGGCACACAACAAGCCAACAGTGGCAAAACGTGTACAACCACCCTACATTCAATCAGCCTATAGGCGTATTGTGTATAACCAACAGCACTTAATAAGCCAATATAGGTTTATCATGTTAAAATACAATTGGTGTACATAAACCAATACAGTCCACTGTCTATGCAAAAAGTGTATTTTGTGCAAAGGGCATTCAAGCCAATACCAACATTACTGCCACCCATATGGATACTAATTTGGGGTCCCTGTAAGAGTCTCCGCATCCGATATATATATATCCTGCCTTATATGTGTCAAACAACCCAATACAGGCACAACTACAGAATATTGTAAAACACACGTCTATAGCAATAGAATCTCCACTACAGTCTGACCAGACACAATCCCAGTGTGAAATAAATACTATCGCACCCAGCCCCTACTGCCTACATTTTAAAGTCTATATCACCTAATATTTTTCAATCTTTACTCACTTCACTGTATGTATATATGTTGTAAGTCTTAAGAAATGTTAACCTCTCTAATTTCGCAATTTGTTGGTGGTGTATCCCATATCCTGTAACTATTAAAGATTATGGAGGATACCCCACTTTTTGAGAATTCAACTCTAAAACGAATATATAAGAAACAGTTCTTCATATTATCTTTGGTGTGCGTCCGTACAACTACCCTTCTCGTCTTCTTTGTTCTGATTACATTTAGTTGGTAGGATAGAACCCCGCTTAACAACATATGTTGTAACCCAGCGGAACATACCCATATAATATAGGGTTACTCTCCTTTGTGTGCAGATTTCAACCCCACCTCCTCTTTCCCAAACTATTCTGACCAGCCACAGGGATGAATGCATTGGCCGGGGGAACTTGCGTGAAAAGTTTATCTCAGCTGTGGCATTACCCTGTTGGCTGTTTGGGCCCGGTGCTGGTTGCCAAAATACTGGGATTCCCTACTCATTTTGTCCCCCATATTTTGAGAACCAGGACGACTCTTGAGCCTGGGGCTGGTTTTAGAAATCCTGTTGAACCCCTATGTTTTTTGTCACCTGAATTTCTAAAACCAGGATCGGTTCTTTGAGCCTGGGTCTGGTTATGCTGGTGTGGTAAAAGCACATTAACATGTCTAACAAATCGCATATGTGCATTAATTCGCATATTTTCATTAATAAAATTTGCACTTTATCGCATGACATCGCATTTTTCATTCCTCAATTCACATTCCATTAAAATGTTGATTTCTTAAACAAATTTGCTATTTGAAAATATGCGATAAAATCTCATCCTATTAAATGTCAGCCAAAGGGCCCCATACATCAGTAATTAATTGTGACAATTTTCAGATATGGAGATGATTGCCACAATTAATTTTAGATGTGTGGGCTCCCCCTTTTGGCAATCCCAATCAAAATCGCCAATCGATTCCTTAATCAGGTTTTCAAACATGTTTAATAATCTGGTATTATCTGCAGATCTTTTTTATATGTGTGGGCATTCCCAATTCGTCTTCTTCATCTATTTACATTATGAACAGCTGAAATGACAATCGATTGGGCAATTTCCAGATATGAAGATGCAATCTTTAGATGGAAAAATCTGCCGATCACTGAAATAAATCTATAATGTGTGGGCAAAGTCAGATAGATTGTAAAATCCATTTATCTGGCCAAAAAATCCCTGTATCTGGAAATCCATAAATTGTGATTGCTGATGTATGGGGCCCATTACACTTGACATATTATTTATTAACAGTTATTTATATAGCGCACATATATTCCGCAGACATAAAACCCATAAAAATGTTGTCATTTCCCTGCATCGACCATGTTCATGTCGACATTTTACTTGCCTCAACCTTATCTCAATGTCGTCATAGTGTACATCAACTATTCTTAGGTGTTGACCTAATCAATGTCAACCATTAGTGGTCCACCTTGTGACTTATCAACACTATATGGACCATATAAACCACAGCCACTCAGCACACTATTATATTCTCCCTCTATTCCGACATGGATGGTGTAAGAACAAGCATTTTTAAGAATCCATATACGGATCAGGATGAGAAATTGGCTTAAATCAGATGTGTTTGACATCCCCCTTGGGTCTGAAGCGAGGTCCCATGTGCATCAGACCAGAGACGGGGAACAGGGTCGCATGCGATACATCACATATTTATTTATTATTTATTTATTTACAGTTTCTTATATAGCGCAGCATATGCCGTTGCGCTTTACAATTGGAAATGGCCGCATGCTCTGAGGCGGTCAGATGGCCATACACTGCTGTGGTAGATTGCAGTAGTGTATGGCAGGGTTGACTACAGTAGTGTATGGCAGGAGTCTCCTGCTTCTTGATTCATCCTGTACATTTTCCCACAAACCAATCCAGCGGAAGGCTCAGAACAGACTCCCCCGTTCAAAGTTATGCCCAGCATACAGGGCCGGTGCAAGTCCTGTCATCGCCCCAGGCGATCGTCCGCCTTCGCGCCCCTACCCCCTCACTTGCTCCGACCTGGTCCACAGGGGAGGCTCACTGAGGGAGGGGGGGTTGCCAGCAGGCACCACCTGCGGATTACAGGGGGGTGGGTGCACGCCTCTCTGCGGCTGACTAGCAAAGGGGGGGCAGCAGGCACCTGCAGCGGATTACTGCTGTCTAGCAGCTAAACCCGCCAAAGATTTACTCTGATGACCAGCACAGGGGGAAGGCAGCAGGCTTAATACTGCTCCACGGGCGGGATGCAGGCAGGGTGGGGGGGGGGGGATTTGAGGGCGGGGGGCGTAGTCAGGGCTATTTTTCAGTAGGCTCCAGCAGGAACTGAGGCCCTTATTCTAGTTCACTCTTTCTGACAAAATATTTCTCAGATGGACAAAACCATGTGCACTGCAGGTGAGGCAGGTGTAAAACCCCACCCAAATCTAATTATCTCTGCACAAGTAACACCTGCCTCACCTGCAGTGTACATGGTTTTGTCCATCTAAGAAATATTTTGTCAGAAAGAGTGAACTAGAATAAGGGCCTCAGTTCCCGCTGGAGCCTACTGAAAAATAGCCCTGGGCGTAGGGCTCACCTGCTCCCTGCTGGTACGAACTTCTGGGTCAGGTGCCGTACTTGGCAGCGCAGAGCTTTCTTCTTCCTGCTCTCCTGCAGCTCTTTACCGCCCTCTAGTGGCCGGTGCCCTAGACAAATGCCCTAGGCAAATGCCTAAAGCTGCCTAGTGGTGACGCCGGCCCTGCCAGCATACACTAACAGTAGGTCTGACCGGGACCCTAACAGCCAGGAATTAACTAAACTACCTCCCATCGGGTTCATCCCAATCAGTGTGGAGGTGTCTATTTGCATAACTGGACACACAAACAAATCAATAGACCAATGAATTTTATATATAAGAGCTGATATCGGCACCGTTGCGTCTTCTCATTTCAGCCAGCGGATGGTATTATTTTTACAGAAAAAAGCCTGAATGGATTACCTATGGGCTGCTCATGTTACTGTATGTCCTGATCCTGGCACTGTTCATTATGGTCTTCTCTAGAAGTAAGTATTTTCATCTCATGTTCTTTATTGTACTTATTATGCCGCCCATACACAGAGCGACAATCTAGTTCAAAAAGTACGGACATCATATACTTTATGTGCTGTGCGATGTGATCTGTGTGGGAGCGGAGTACGGTACTTATGGGCTTGCTAAACAGCGTATGTACCATGGTTAGCCAGGCTGAATCAGACCGACTGTGTAATAGCAGTGTTCTTAACTCAGTGTCTGTTAATGCTGTTTTGTGGGAGCTGGGGGTGAGAATGTTTTATGATACCCCTTTTCCACTAGCAAAAATAACCAGGGATTTTGCGTGGGGACGCGCACCGACCCAGGTTTTTTGCTAGTTGACTGACCCTGGTCTCCTACCCAGGGAGTTACCTGAGATGCTCCTGGGTCTAGGGCAGTGGAAATAGGTAACTCAAAAACATCTCCCAGCGCCGACCCCACCTCCTGATGATTTCACCTGTCCTGCTTTATGCCACTAATGGGGTAGGGTTTGCAAGCCAGGTCAGATCCAGGTACAAAATCCCAGGTGCGACCCGGCTTGCCTAGTAGTATTAGTATTAAGGCCCCCATACACTACGTGATTTGGGCACGATTTCACCCAATTCGGATGAATCGGGCCGTAAAATTGTCTCAAATTGCATGTGTAGACATCCCGTCCGTCCCAATGCGTGGTCCCGGGCACATCTAATCAGAGTCAGGAGGTCGGACGGGCTGCACATAAGATTTGCTAAATCTTATGTGCAGCCCAGAGCCGGGGACGGCAGTGGGTGGGGGATGCCGGTGACCAGAGAGCTGGGCAGAGGGAGCAGGTGGGGGGTGGTGAGGGGAGCAGGGAGCTGGGCAGGGGAAGCCAGGCAGTAGGTGCACAAAAAAAAGCCCATACAAATGAATGGCTAGCCACGGATTGTCTGAGACCTCTCTCAGCCAATCAGTGATTGGCTGAAAGCAATCTCAGCCAATCAGTGGCTGCCCATTCATTTGTATTTCATAAATCGTATGCGACTTATCACATGCAAAAATTGGCACATCAAGTGCCAAATCATGTGCGACCCGTCCCGGGGAGCTGCCGGGACAATTAGGTCCGACTTGTCCTTAGTAAAAGTCAGACTAATGTGTGGGGGGCCTTTAGAAACTTAGAATTTGACAACAGATAACAACTTGGCTCAAAAGGACAACTCAAAGTTTTAAAATCTAGAATGTATACTGTGTTAAATTGCATATGGAATTTATTTTTCACATTTATTATTATATATTGTGCTGAGTGTTGCAAACCAATAAATCTAATATTGCATGTAGCAATGTTTTTATCAATATTTTTCCTAAATATATAGTTAATAATAGGGCAGATGTATTAAGCCTTAACAAGAGATAAATGCAAGGGTGATAAAGAGAGATAAACATCCAGCCAATCACCTGCTAACTGCCATGTTATAGGCTGTGTTTGAAAAAAGTCAGTAAGGAGCTGATTGGCTGGACGTTTATCTCTCTTTATCACCCTTGCATTTATCTCTTGTTAAGGCTTAATACATCTGCCCCAATGTTATCTTGAAATATCTCTCAGCAAGCATTTAAGCACATATACGCCCATATATGGAACTAGACATGCCCTTTGGGTGGAACAAGACATCCCACCTCCCTGACACTGGTCAAAAGTAGACAAGTATGTACTAAAGTGCACAACCCTGAACCTTATCCTTAGATGAGGAAATAGGCACCCAGGCAGTGGTGCCCACTGGGTGTTACCCCTGTTCTACTGTGGCCCAGTCTGATCCTGTATCAGGGCTTGCTGGAGGGCCCCAACGGGGGCCCTGGTCCAGCCCCCCTCCATCCCCACCTTCCCCCTCCGTCCCTCCTGGGCAGCAGCAGCACACCTACAGTGAGGGCCATCAACAGAAATCTTGGGGCCCCATACACTGATATTTCTGGGGCCCCCCTCCCCATCAAGCATAGTAGTGGTGTGGAGCAGGGAGGGAGTAATAGTGCGGAGTAGGGAGGGAGGGTGGGAGTAATAGTGCGGAGGAGGGAGGGTGGGAGTAATAGTGCGGAGTAGGGAGGGAGTGTGGGAGTAATAGTGCGGAGCAGGGAGGGAGTGTGGGAGTAATAGTGCGGAGTAGGGAGGGAGGGTGGGAGTAATAGTGCGGAGCAGGGAGGGAGGGTGGGAGTAATAGATCAAAGTAGGGAGGGAGGGTGGGAGTTATAGTGCAGAGCAGGGAAGGAGGGTGGGAGTAGTAGTGTGGAGCAGGGAGGGAGGGTGGGAGTTGTGGTGTCCACCTGTAGAGTTATAAACAAAATTCCCTCATTAGTGCCATATACAGAATGCCCCATATGAAGAATGCCCCCTTTAGTGCCTTATGCAGATTGCCCCCTGAAGTGTGTAATGCCTCCATCAATAATCACTGCTGCAACTGCTTCTGCTGCTCCTGATACCCTTGCTGGCTTCTTCCCTCTGTGAGGAGAGCGCACCTCATGCTTCTCCCACTCCTTAATTAGCCAGCCACCGGTTAGCTGCTAACCCCTCACCGAGCCAACAGATGCAATGTGCGGTCCGCACACACACACCCAAACCCCCCCGTCCAATCCGACAAATCAGTGGGCAGTCCACGCACCAAACACCCCCCCCCCCAGGTAGTGTGCGGTCCACTTACACACCCCACCCCCCAACTGTCAAATCAGTGTGCGGTGCGCACAATGACACCCTCCCCCGCATCCAAGACGACAGAGCAGTGAGCAGTCTGGGCATCTAATTGACAGGGGTATCGGGCAGCTTAGCAGGGGGAGCTCTCTTTGTCCCCCTTGACCCCCCTGTCGCCGTGCCTACCTACAGCATGACAGCAGGCTCAGCATGAGCAGCTCACTGACAGCTTGAGAGCTCATGCTGAGCCTACTGCCAACATAGCACATGCTGTAGGTATGCTGCTGCTGAGGGGGTGGGGACAGACAATAACACTCCCCCCTCGACTTTGAGTGTTTTGTCAACCCCCCCCCCCTAAACATTTTGGGGGCGTAGCCTAATCGCGGTAGGTGGCCACTTATCTCTAGTAAATATGCAGCAGCTAAATTTCTTATGCTTTACATAGGAGAAGTATAAGTGTTTCTATTATGGGTGCAATATGTGCGGTGTACACTGGCCCCTGATCCCAGGGGAGCCCGCAAAGCACACACTGCACCTATCTTTTAATACTTATCTCTCTGGAGTCCTGCGCCTGCCGCTGCAATCTCTGCTAAAAAGGCTGACAAAATGGTGACCATGCAATTGCAAAATACTGATTTTAGTCTCCAGAACATGGCAGGTGCCATGTTTACGGAGACTTGTGCATGCGCAGTAGACTCTGGCACAAAGCCAGAGTCTACGGTAGTGCACATAGGAGGGGGACCACATGGGCCCCTCCTCTGTTAAAGCGCCGCTGGGCAGAAGAGTACTCAGTGAGAATTACCGGGAGGATCCCGAAAATCGGGTCCTCCTCCCGGCCATCCCGGCCCCCCGGAAAGGTGGGCAACCCTCCCGGATTCCGGGGGGACCCCCACGCCACCCCCCGATTGCGGCGTCTTCCCCCATACCTTTGGATTGAAATGCATCAATCTGTGGGTCTCAGGGGAGGGGGCGGAGCTAAAATCGCGTCATTTTAGCCCCACCCCCTCCACGGAGATCTATGAATTGGGGTATTTAACATCCTGGGGGTGGGGCTTAATGATGTAAAGCTCAAGCCCCGCCCCCCGAACTGCAGCTGGAAGTCTCCTCTCCGGGCTACTCCCGGAGAGGAGACAGAAAAAGTCGGCAACCCTGTGATAAACACTGTAAGTTACTTGATAAATAAGGTAAGCAATATATTCATCAATAACTAGCAATCGCTTTTCTTCTTACAGCTGCTGCACCCAGTACGTCTCAGACAGTCAGTAAGGCAGAACTTGATCTCCATAACAAAACAGGTAAAGCAATTCATAAGCAAATGGGATGGGTCTGACCCTCCTGCTCACATTAAAAATGCCCATCCCAAAATGGTCGCTGCCTCCCCTAGCATCCTTAATAACTGTCTCCTCTGAGGTGGTGGCCATTTTGGGAAAGACATTTTCAGTGGAAGCAGGCACAATGGGACAGCAGACAAGTCTGCAGGTCCAGGCAGGGTTGTAACAATATCCCCTGCAGACCCCCAGCACCCAAAAGACACATTGGGGGCTATTGTTACACAAAGCCACATTTGGGGGGGGGTCAGGTACTACGTTACTCTGGGCACTCCATCTCTTAGGGGCCCCTGCAGCAGAAACTCCAGACTCCAGATCTCCTCATGTCCTTCTCTCTCTTGGTGTTATATTCTGTGTATGTGTGTGTGTGTGTGTGTGTGTGTGTGTGTGTGTGTGTGTGTTTTTGTGTGTATGCTCTGTGTGCTTGCTTGTATGTATGTATGTATGTATGTATGTATGAATGTTCTTTGTGTGTGTGAGTATTATATGTTGTGTATGTATCATACTTGCCTACCTGACCCTCTCCATGAGGAAGAAAATGCTCTGTTCCTGGACTTCCCTGGTAATGTAGGATTGCCATCACCTGTGGTGACACCTTTCTTATCAATTACCTAGCTCCCCACAGGTGATGGCAATCCTACATTACCAGGGAAGTCCAGGAACAGAGCATTTTCTCCCTCATGGAGAGGGTCTGGTAGGCATGGTAAGTATGGTATGTATGCTGTGTGTTTTGTGTATGTTGTGTTCTGTGTATGTATGCTGTGTGTGTTGTACATATGTGCTGTGGTGTGTGTGTGTGTGTATGTATGTATATATGCATTTGTGTTTGTGTACATATGTATGCATGTATTTATGTATGTATACTGTGTGATTATGTATATATATGTTGTGCATGTATGTATGCTATGTGTGTGTACATTTGGTACATGTATGCTGTGTTTCTTTAGTCCTTAGGTCCCCTTGTCTTAAATACCCCGGGCCTCCTAGAGCCTTAATCGATTTTAGCGGGACAGTCCCGATTATCAGGGCCTGTCCCGCTGTCCCTCCCACAGCCGGCAGTGTCCCGCGGTGAGGGGGGGCTGTTGGGAGTCCCCCCTGTCGGCTGCTAAACAGCGGGGAATAAACGCTGTGCGCATGCGCACAGCGCCTATTCCTGCGACCAGGGGGCATGGCTAGAGGCTCACAGAGCCTCTGGGTCATGCCCCCATAGCGTCAAAATGCGAAATTAGGCCATACCCCCTCAAACTTTTGGCGCGCCTACGGAGCGCATCAACAGTGTCCCAGCTCCTTCTCCGGCAAAGTTGGGAGGTATGCACCAGCATAATTTCCCGGGTTGGACCCGGGAACAACCCGCGACTAGCGCAGGTGTGAAAAGGTTTCCGGGCCAAAATCCGATTTCAACCCTGCTGTGGAGCAGGGTTGTTCCTGAGTTTAACCCGGGCACCTGGCCAGTGTGAATGGGGTAGGGGATACTTACCCAGGTTGCCGGTCCTCGTGTGCTGTCTGGCCGGGGATCCACACAGGCGGCGGGCGCAAATGACGGGACAGGCAGCGGATGAAGATGACGCAGCTCTTCGGCGGCAGTGAGGGCACCGGAGAGCTGCGTCATCTTCATCCGCTGGCTGTCCCGTCTTTTGCACCCGCCGCCCGTGTGGATCCCTGGCCTGCACGTAGGACCAGCAACCGGGGTGAGTATTCTACACACCTCCTGCCAGCCTCCACCGCCATCCCGCCGACTGCCCACCTCCTCCCCACCTCCTGCCGGCCTCCTATCCGCCTCCTTCACACACCAGAAAATGCAGGGACTTTTCTGGTGTGAAAGGGGCCAACCCGGGAATGGTCCGGCATGGTTTCTGGGCCATATTCCCGGGTGGGTCCCTGCATTTTCTTGTGTGAAAGGGGTAATTGATGGCCATAACCTGTGGTGAAACACCTTTCTTATCAATTAACTAGCTCACCTATACAAGGCCTATGCTCATAACCACTACTTTCTCTTCAACCGAATATTACTAGTCGTATTTTCTCTGTAAGCATTTCAGTGTGCTAGATTCCACATCAGTTGTTCTCTCTGCATTGTATATGTCCCTCTACACCTGCGTCTCGCACTTGCTTACCCTTATGCCCCGTACACACGGGGGAGATATACTGAGCATCAGGAGACTCTGCCGGGGGAAGAGGCAGGGAAATAGCTGATCGACCAGCGACCATCAGGGGCTGCACACGGGAGCGCGCACCCGGTGATTCATCGCCGACAGCACACACAAATTACTGGCAATATGGTCGCTCAGCGACCATATTCCCAGCGATATGTGTTGAAATTGCACCCGTGTGTACGCACCATAACTGTATTTATTTTTCTTTTCTCTATTTTGACACTATTTTCTGAACTGCACTAATGTACCAGAGCCATGGTTCCTCCATCCTGTGGTATACCTATTCACTCTGCATGCTTTCTGATTAAAAACCACATGCGATTGCTCATGCAATTCGATAAAAACTATGTGCAGCACATAATATCTATCGATGCAACATCCCGTCAAATGTCCCCTTAAAAATGCATGCAATCATTCGATTTATCGTCCAGATGTGGCCAAAATCGAATGATTGCATGCAATATCTCACATATGTATGGGCAGCATTAGTATGATTTTTTTTTTCTCTTGCAGTCCAGGAGCTTCATTCATGGGTGAACCAGCTGGAAGCATCTGCAAAAAGTAAGCGAATGAATGTAACGCAATCTTAGGAAATTGTGATGTGAACTTTGCGACTGGAAATTCCTCCCTACTCCCTAATAGGGAAACAGTGATAAGAAAAATACACAAATGTCTGCTTAATTATGGTTTAAAAATAAATAATAATAATAATAATAATAATAATAATAATAATAATAATTGTCCAGTCTATCTTTTTTCTTCTTCTTTCTTCCCAGTATATAAATTAACAATCACATATTTAATGCTTCCTATTTATTTTTTTATTTTTACCTATATTTTTTATATCTCTCTATATAATGCAACATAATGGGTTTTTCTTTAAATGTTCTCATATATTTTTTGTATTAATATTGTAATTTTATTTTTCATATTTTTTTTATATAGTCTTTTAATATATTACTGTGTGTTTGAAACTGTTGTTTTTGTTGACGAAGTGAACACAGTGACCAGATAAAGGAAGGTGAATATGAAAATAAATAGATGCATGTCAAGACAGGAATATCAATGGGAGTTATGTAATAGCCTGTGAAAGACGCACATGTACAGACAAGCTGTGTACACACAGGGGCGATGGGGGCTAAAATCGCTGGCAATATGGTCGCTGGCGACCATATTGCCAGCGATTGGAGTGCGCACCAGCGATAAATCGCCGGGTGCGCGCTCCCGTTTTAGCCCCCTTATGCAGGGGCTATTGTTACACCACTGCTGGGACCTGCAGTCTCATTGCATCTTCCACAATTGAAAATGTCCCTCCCCAAAATGGCCAACACCTCAAAGGAAACAGTTTTTAAGGATTCTTGAGGTGGTGGCAATGAGCAGAACCGCTGTGGTAGAACGGAGGCAGTGGCAGGATTGACAATGAGCATCATAAGAAGGGGGGGGGGGCTTGAACTTTTTTGGTGGGGGGTACCAGGTGTCTAGGTATGCGTCTAGTTGGTGCCCACAGAGGCATCACTGTGGATTTATTGTCTGTGAAAGAAGGCCTGATGTATTGTCAGCAAAGTCTCACCTGTAATGTGTGACCCCCTAATGTGTGTCATTCCAGCACCCAACGTCTCCCTTATTTCCCCACACAGTATGGCTGCTTTGGGACTCCATCCAAGGTGGTTACACCAAAATAGCAGAGCAGCTCTGCCATTGTGGTGTTAATCCGCACTCTCCTACCAATGCTAATTACATTGTGACTGCACACCACACACTAGACAAATAGTTCCATAAACAGCCCTGTACCATTTACCGTCCTTGTTGCTCTTATTTATATCAGGAAAATGTTTTGCTCTTGGAAATTACCAGCTGTCTGGGCAGAGCCTTCACTCATTACCCTGAGGATATACAGAATTACTCAGCGAAACAGATGTTTAAAATGCAAGGATGCTTTATTACACTCAGCGATTATAACACTACACAGAACCATGGCCTAACTTACAACCCCACCCAAAGGTTCTACAGTCACAGTTCAAAATTCAAATAGGGGAGAAACACCAACTGTTAGTGATTCAGTTTGGAATAGCGGTTAGTGGCAGTTGGTATGGCTCCCCTATTTGAATTTTGGGTACTTGTTTCCTAGCAGGGCGCCCACTAAGCTATTTGCTTAGTGGGCTATTCTGCGTAGTGAAATCACATCGCATATCGCATCGCATGGCTTTTTGTGCCTTGCGATGTGTGCGATGCGATCTCAGTAGTTAATTTAGTTAATTTATTCACTGCACCCTGAGTGAAATCGCATCGCAGAAGAGATGAGATGAGATCTCAGTAGTTCATATAGTAAAACACCTAAAACAGCACAACTCTCCACCTCACCTCGAAGCGTGGCGAGCGCAGAGGAACACGTCCTCCGACCTTTTCATACCCCCACTATCCACGTCGGCGTGGAGTCTCACATCTCACACCACAAAAAAGGGCCATGCATGTGATTTCACTCAGGGTGCAGTGAATAAATTAACTAAATTAACTACTGAGTGTACGTAGGAAATCTGGGCGCCCTGCTAGGAAACAAGTACCGAAATTTGAACTGTGCTGCAGACCCTCCTCTGGTCCTTACTAGCACTGCCCAACTGCTGAACCACAACTTTCCTCTGTGTGAAGTACTGTAGGGACACAATGTATTTCTGTTACGGGTATACGTGTACTCATAAAGTGACAAAATCCACAGACTTCAATGCTGAGAGATAGTGACAGGTTGTAATGATTCATGGTATCTAACAGGAGAATAATCTCTAGTCAGAACTGTCTAATGAAAAAACATGGGGGAGATCCCTCCATCAATGGCAAGCGTAACGGAATAGTTTTTTTTTTTCTGTCCAAATGGCCGGGACATGGAGTATAGCTCTGGCCCTGACACTCGTGAAGCCCCGCTTCCATGTTCTGATTGGTCCACAGGCCAATCAGTCAATGAAAATGGATGATCATCGATAGGTAAAACCATTGATCGCAATAGCAATGATGGTCCTCCCTTATTCCCCCTATTTTATCCACCATCCTGTTACCATTGTGTTGTGAGTTCTACAGATATATCCACATTACATGATTGGTACTTGCTAGTGGAGGAGCGGTCACCAAGCTTCCCCAATGCCTTCAGTGATAGCAGGCTGCCTGTGGTGAATAGTAGCTGAACATGTTGGACAAATCATAACCATATTATAAGAAGTATAGGGCTCAATCCCAGATTAGGAAATAAAAACACAACTCTTTTTTTGATAATAAGCCATTTTCTTGTAGACAATCAGACATGGAAATGCTGTTATCAGCTGATAAGAGTTGTTTTTCCTGTCCTACAGGAAATTCCTGCTGCCAATCTGTGTTCTGTGCAGGACAGGATTTCATGTAAAAATAATTGATAGCAGAACTGATAAACGAACAGTTGTGAGTGACCTTGAGGAGCCTGACTTTTTATTCAGCGGGACATAGCCGCAAACGTTTCGGTTCTCCCAGTCAGCCACCACGCACTGGTGGTCCGTTGCAGACCCCGAAGCCCATTTTCTCCAGAACCCCGGATCCCAGAGTGCCGATTGGAAAGTCCTCAGCCCCTGCTTTCCAACGACACCAGGCCCGACCTCTTGGGACCCGCGGGTGCATCTCCCATGTTAAGTATGGGTAAATCAAGCTCTGTCTGATCCCCGATATCTTCGGCCCCTGAAATGCTGGAAACCTGGGGACAACGGCGTTCTGCAGGAGAGGCAAGTTTCTGTGTGTTTTTGCCTGGCCAGCCATTTGAAATCATCCAAAAATGAAATAACTTTTTAGAAATTCTAAAATTACATATCTGGAATATCTCCAGAATCAACTGTCCTAAATGCACCAGTATCCATCGAAATCTCTGGCGATTTGGGTTTGTATGAGACAAGCCCCGAGCTTGTGTGACACCAGCGAGTGAACCGGCAACCAGCGGAACCAGGTGGGGGGGGGTGTAATTACCGGCCCCATGTTATCTGGCTGTATCTCCGGTTCCTGTGGGGCTAGAGACACGGGGCCAGGTGCGTGGCCAGCCTATCTTTTGAATTTTCAAATTCTGCTGCCACTGTCCGCAGTGTCTTCTCACTCAGCGCTTCCCGGACACTGCAGACTGCCTGCTCCACCGCTGCACCCACAGCTCCCAGGCGCTTCACGCAGTCCAGACCCTGGACCCCAAGCTGCCCAGGTATTTTTTTTTCTCCTGCCCCCGTAGCTCCCCAGGAATTTTACATGGGATAAATCGCATGCGATTTACCCCATGTAAAAAATCAAGTTCCAAATCATAGTGAGCTCTCCCTGGTAGCTGCCAAGGGAGCTCAGGGGAAATTAGGTCCGACTTGTCCTTCGGGCAAGTCGGCCTCATGTATGGGGGCTGGCTGTGGCATTGGATCAATTGCGGCAGAAGAGACCAGCTGCGTGACCCATTAGGTCACACAGCCGGACACCACAGTTTCTACCAAGAGGCCAGAAAATATCTATAACAAGACAGAGATACTAGCTTTGGCACTGCCAATAAATGGAGGCATCTCTTTTCCGGTTTTGAAACAGGCCATTGCCGTCTTCTCTGTGCCTCCACATGGCTGCAGACTGTCCGTCACTTAAAATCTGCAGCTGTTCTACAGCCATTAAATGCAGGACCCATGGTTCCGCGTCATGTTCCCAATGACTTCTGTACTGTGCATGTGCAGGTCTCCAGAAAATGGCACCATGCCATGTTCCCAATGACTTCTTTATTGTGTAGGTCCATACCTCCCAAATGTCCCATTTACAGCAGGAACATCCCTGTTTTTGGGACGTTCCCACGGCCCACCCGGCAGTTGGGAGTCCCCGCTGCGACCCGCTTGTCAGCGTCTGTTCCCCACAGGCAGAGGGGTAGCTGCGGCAAAACAGGGGCGTGGCCTCGCACAAGTGAATTTGCCCCCTCACCACCGCCCCAAAATTTTAGATGTGCAGCTGTGCCATGTGAAGGTCCCGCTAGACCAGGGGCAGGCTGGGCCGGGGGGCAGTGTGCCATGTGCCCCCCGGGTCGCTTAGCCAGTCACTGGCTGCGGGCCACGCTGCTCACCATCCACCTCCTCCAGGCACAGGCAGCCCTCCTGCGCTGGCCGCGGCTTCCAGAACACGGCCGCGACTACAGGAAAATGGCCGCCGGCCCCCTGCACTGAGGACATGTCCTCAGTCCAGGAGGCCGGCGGCCATCTTCCTGTAGCCGCGGCCGTGCTCTGGAAGCCGCGGCCAGCGCAGGAGGGCGGCCTGGAGGAGGTGGATTGTGATCCAGCGCGGCCAGCAGCCAGTGACTGGCTAAGCGGCCCGGGGGAGCAGGAGGGCTGTCTGTCCCAGACCCCCAAGCCCAGCAACAATGGTGAGTTGCTGGTGGGGGAATGTGTGTCTCCTCTGGCACTGTGGGGGCATGTGTGTCTCCTCTGGCACTGTGGGGGCATGTGTGTCTCCTCTAGCACTGTGGGGGCATGTGTGTCTCCTCTGGCACTGTGGGGGCATGTGTGTCTCCTCTGGCACTGTGGGGGCATGTGTGTCTCCTCTGGCACTGTGGGGGCATGTGTGTCTCTGGCACTGTGGGGTAGGGTTACCACCTAGTCCCTTTAATTCCGGACACATATTAATTACACAGGTTCTGTGGCTGGCTGACTTCAAGACTCCACTTCACCTGATTTTAAACTGCCACAGAACCTTTGTAATTAACATGTGTCCAGAATTAAAGGGACTAGGTGGTAACCCTACTGTGGGGGCATATGTGTCTCTGGCACTGTGGGGGCATATGTGTCTCTTGCACTGTGGGGGCATATGTGTCTCTGGCACTGTGGGGGCATCTCTGGCACTGTGGGGGCATCTCTGGCACTGTGGGGGCATATATGTATCTGTCACTGTGGGGGCATATCTGGCACTGTGGGGCATATGTGTCTCTGGCACTGTGGGGGCATATCTGGCACTGTGGGGGCATATTATGTTTCTCTGGCACTGTGGAGGCATCATATGTGTCTCTGGCACTGTGGGGGCATATCTCGCACTGTGGGGGCATATGTGTATCTGGCACTGTGGGGGGAATATCTGGCACTGTGGGGGCATATGTGTCTTTGGCACTGTGGGGGCATATGTGTCTCTGGCACTGTGGGGGCATATGTGTCTCTGGCACTGTGGGGGCATATGTGTCTCTGGCACTGTGGGGGCATATCTGGCACTGTGGGGGCATATCTGGCACTGTGGGGGCATATGTGTATTTGGCACTGTGGGGGCAAATCTGGCACTGTGGACATCACATTGTGCGGTGTAATGGGCATCATGGTATGGGGCGTAATGGGCATTAAGGTGTGGCGAGCATTGGGTAATTGCCATCACAGTATGGGGTGTAATGGGCATCAAGGTGTGCGGCATAATGTGTAATTAGCATCACAATGTGCAATCTGCAGGTACACAATACAATCAAGGTACAGGCCACGCCCCCTTATGATAGGCCACACGCCTAATTTTTCTGCGCGCCGCCGGCGCGCACAAGCATTCAACTTTCCAGAATGATGGGGGGTATGGGCCAGTGCTCTGGACTTGCCCCCTAGGCTAAAAGTTTCCAGCCAGCCCCTGCGCTAGACTACCAATGAAAGTTGGGTGGTATGTAGGTCTAAGAACCTGGCACAGCCTTATGTTCCCAATGATTACTGTACCGTGCATGTACAGGTCTCTGGGAACACAACACCACATCATGTTCCCAAAAGTAACTGCACAATTCTCCTGATGATTGCTGCAGCACTGACACGGAATGCAGGAGAGGTAAGTATAATACAGGAGTGGTGGGTTTTCCGTGTGGGCTCCCTGCACGCAGTATTCTATATCCTGAACCCACTGTGGATATGCCATTGGTATACGCAACAACACAAACAAGTGTCGGAATGAACAGTATTGTAATATGAATGAACAATTTCATTAGTAAAAGGAACTTTCTGGTAATATCATGGAAAGACAAGAGAATGTGCTGCAACATATAACCAGACTCATTTACTTTCCTTTCACAATAATATTTCAGAAAAGTCCTGCGATCCTGGTTGGCTACAGTTTGATGGCAGCTGCTATTACCTCACTTCAGCCCAGTCTGATTGGCACCAAGCCAGGAGTGTGTGTAAGAAAAAGGGGGCGGACCTGGCTGTAATCACCAGTGAGAGGGAACAGGTAAGATATCATCTCAGGTTAGAGCAGGGATGGCGAACCTCCGGCCCTCCAGCTGTTGTTGAACTACACATCCCAGCATGCCCTGAAACTTTTTTAGAATGGCCAAACAGCAAAGCTGTAGCAGGGCATGCTGGGATGTGTAGTTGTAGCTGGAGGGCCGAAGGTTCCCATCACTGGGTTAGAGGATAGTAGAGGTCAATGTCTTGTTGTACTAAGTATGAAGGTCGACCACTGAAGGTTGACTGGGCTTAGGTCGATACCGGAAATAGGTCCACATGGCTAAGGCCGACAGCTTTGGAAGGTCGCCTTAAGCATTGGGTCGACAATGGGAAGGTCGACATGAGTTTTTCATGTTTTTTTCCCCAATTGAGCCATTGTGTGCTGACAGGCGGTATATCATACCCTACCCTCCACTACGGTGTGGTCAGAGAATATAATAGTGTGTACACTTCGATGGTGTCTATGTCGACTATGTCAACATTAGGGACAATAAAAGTGAAAAACTCATGTCGACCTTTTGACTGCCGATCTTCCCATTGTCGACCTAAGGCTTGTGTTGACCTTCCGACCCTGTTGACCTTAGCTACGTCGACCTATTTCAGGTATCGAATTAAGCCCTGTCGACCTTCATTGAGTCGACCCATGACCCATACCCTTTACAAAATATAAGTCTAGATGAAGAATTTTATAGTCTCTCACACTGGGGCCGATTCAGGATCGTTCACAGTGGGCGGTGGGTGGCGTTAAGCCACTCGCTAAGCCGCAAACGACTACAGCTTAGTGAGCGGTCCTGAATCAGGTCCATTGTCAGCTGCTGGCCAGTGTGTTCATTTCAAACCAAAGTGAACCAAGATCAGTCCAAAGGGATCTCTTCTTCCACTGCAACCCCCAATTTTTGTCATTTTGGGGGCGTGAGGATACATGAAAGCGTCTTTAACTGGAATTTTCAATCAATTAATGTCATTCTATGTAGGAAGTCTTACAATATAATTATCCGTCTAATGCATTGCCTGATGGCTGCCCATTTCTCTCTTAGCTTTTCCTAACCTTTAAAACTGCCGCCGGCTATAGCAGACGTTTTTGGATTGGACTTCATGATCCCGCTGATGAAGGTGTTTGGGAATGGGTGGATGGAACAAACTATGAAGCATCTAATAAGTAAGTTTTTGGAAAAGACAAAACAATGCTACAAATAGAGATATGCCGCAAGAAACATCCAAAATCCTAGGAGGTTCATTCGCCCTGGTGGCCCCGCACCCGAAAACAGAGTTCATATGAAATATGGATAGGGTGGACCCTCCACTCAAGGGCATAACTACCATGGGTGCAAGGCAGTGGCGTCAGTTTGTCCCAGTTGCCCGGAGGCAAGATAAATATTGATGTCCACACACACACACACAGCACCTAATATAAATATATATATATATATATATATATATATATATACGTACGTACGTATGTATGTTATGTATATTACGTATAAAATAAAGAGAGTGTGATGTCCATAGTCCTGCTAAGAGGGGGTGTCAGCCGCAGAAGCAATATCATCGGCTTTCAATGAACTGATTCAAACTTGCAGGGGAGGAGAGGTGCCCCCTTGGGAGCAGGAGCCCGTCGGCAGTTAACTCCATTGCCTCCCTGAGTTACGCCTCTGGAGCAAGGGGTGCAGCTGCTATGGGGCCCAGAGATGAAGGGGGCACATCTTTACAGTCTATATGTGCTATATACATTTATTACCATCAGTTGCTAAATAGGTGGCCCTTACTAACTTTTGCTATGGGGCCTACGAATGTCTAGTTATGCCCCTGCCTCCACTGGTTTTTCTTAAAACATATTACACTAGTTTGGCGATTTCTTTCTCTTTCGTGGGAATATTACTCATCATACATACCGTGAGTGATCCCATCTAGATGACAGCAAGTTTCTCAGTAAGATATTGGATTGTGAAGCATTTATGCTGAGGTGGAGAGGAGGACATCAAAAGTTTAGTGTATAAATACACAAATGAAGAGATCCCTCCTCCAGCGCACACCAAGTAGAGAAATAATACGTCCCTACTGAATGGGTAATGTTCCTCTTCTCCGCCTTCGAATCAGGGATAAATCTACTTCTCCTGGTTTCCCCTAAACTTATAAGGCACCTGTCTCTTCTCCCTGTACTGGAATCTGCTTCCTCTGCGTTAACCGTAGGTTGCAAACTGGGATAGAAGGCACAGAAATTCCGGATATAGTGAAGTATGTTTTCAATAATAAAAATTTTCCGACATATAAAACATGAAATGTACATATAACACACCAAACACTAATGGGCCAGGTATTGGTAAGTAGCAAATGGATAATTACCCTCTAAAATAGAGAACTGAGTTTAGTAAGCTCTCATTGATCGCATTCGGGTATCAATGGTCTCTAGGTAGGCACCGGTACACCTTCTTTGAGATCCAAGGACACAGGTGACACATCCAAGTTGCTCTCCACACAAAACTTCCTTGGCCCCTCCGACGCGTTTCTACCTCTACTGAGGTCTTTATCAAGGAGTGTGAATATGTTAAAATGGAGTCCGGTATTTATCCTCTGGTCAGCCAATCCCTGATGTCCTTGTTGAGTCACGTGGCTTAGTCCTAAAGCCGCGTCTGAGGTATTTCCGGTAAAGTGCGGCTCCCGCACTTCCGGTTTCGTATGCCCCACTTCCGGGATCTCCGTCTTTGATCTTGTAATGAAACGGATCTCTATCGGTCCTCTCTAAGATAGTCCTGGCATTTGCGCTGTTGTAGCACCTCTATTAGTATCCTCTCTTATTCGTTTTGGGCATGGTGTTTACTGTGATGCTTATGGGTGACGTTCCGGGCGCCATCTTGATTTTGGGCAAATTTGCCCATAGTTTGGTAATAAGGGCCACCGTGGGTATTCCGCATGCAGGAGAGAAAGAAATAAAAATATAGAACAGCATTTTGATTAGAAATAACATCATGATTGGAAATAACTTTAGAGCGTCGTTGTAAAACATCTTATAATATAATTGTATATAATCATTAAGATAAAAAAAGGGTTTCAAATATATAAAATTTCAAAATGTGTTAAAAATATCTAAAATGTCTATACTGAGTCACTATTTAATCTCTAGATTACTCAAAGGAACCATTTTAGTTCGAAGTCTAGATTTAAACCGCCAGGTATCAGAGTGTTGAATTTGTGGATCAATCTCATCTCCTCTTTTGCCAAGGAAGAGATGCAGAACGGTTTTCTTTCCTTTCCTTTCACCATTTTCAAGGCCATAAATTGTTTAATGCAGGATGTAGATGAATTATGGAATACTTTGAAATGCTGTGAAAGAGAATGGCTTTCCAAGCCTTTTGTTATATTATTAAGGTGTTCCCCCAGTCTGGTTTTGAGCGGTCTGGAAGTCCTTCCTATATAAAATAGGTGACAGGAACATTCTATTGTGTAGACTACGTTTTTTGAGTTGCAGGTTACAAAATCTTCTATTTTCATTTCTTCGTTGTTGATCGTCACGGTATCGATTTTCTTCTGTCCCTTGCTTTTGATGTTTCTGCACCCTCTGCATAGGCCACACCTGTGGAATCCTTTAGTCAGAATGTGACTTGTTTTTGGCCGAGGTAGGGAGCTTTTTACGATTTTTGTAGCTATTGTTTGTGCCCATCTGTAGATGAATTTTGGGGCTTCTGGTAAGTATGTACCCAGAATTGGATCCCTTTTCAGGATTGCCCAATTCTTTCTAAAGATTTTCTCGATTTTTTTGTGCTGGATATTAAAACCCGTAATAAAGGACCACTCATATGCTGTATTCTGGTTAGTGTCTGCTGTTCTCCTTTCTTAATAATTCACCACGATCGAGTTTTTTGGTGTTCTGTATCAGATTCTTCATATCCTGTGGATCATAGCCACTATTGGTGAACTTTTCTGCCATATTCGTGGCTTGTTCTTCAAATGTGCTCTCATCCGAGCAATTACGTCTCAGTCTTTTCATCTGTCCGCCTGGTATAGCTCGCAGCCAGTGATCATGATGGCAACTGTCTCTTAAGATATAGGACTGACTGTCAGTTGGTTTTTGAAAGGTTTTTGTCTTGAGACCATTGTCTACGAATATCGTAATATCCAGGAAATCTACCGATGTTTTATTTATGCAAAAAGTCAATTCTATGTTATACTTGTTTGAATTCAAGTAAGTTCAAAAGTCTCCTAATTCTTCCTCACTCCCTCTCCAGAAGAAAAGGATGTCGTCTATGTAGCGGGACCAGGACACCAGACTTGCTCAGAATAGGTTGTGGTCCCAGATGGCTTCCTGTTCCCACAAACCCATGAAGATGTTTGCATAGCTCGGAGCGAATCTGGTGCCCATGGCGGTTCCCACCTTCTGTACATAGGCCCTTATTCTGATCGGTGCGGCCGGAGCCGAATATGCGGCCAGGACCATGCGTACGAAACCCCGCCTTCCATACGGATCGCCAACTCCGTCCATATGCGGTAAGAAGCTGGCCGAACGGACCGCACGTGTATTTTTCACGGAATACGCCTCCTCCATCTAAGGGAACCTCCCCCATCATTCGATGGTCGCAGACCATCGAATGCAGGACCGAGTGCTCCACCAGCTCCCGCAACCTCAGACCACACGGACATGTTTCATGGATCTGGGCGGGCAGCTGACAACCGGCGATGTCATATGTCCGCCCCCTACACGTGCGTCACGACTGCATTACCATACGTACGCCCAGCGTTTGCATGGGAACGCCCATGAAACGCGGGGCGTATGCATATGGTAATGAGCCCAAATAGCCCTTCACGCCCCTCTCCACCCCCTGTTCGGAGTGTTCACAGATCATGCGGGATTTGGCCGTACGCCCCGCTCGCACATGCGCAGAGACGCCTCTGCACATGCGCAGACACAAAACATCGGCGGGCCGAACGCACGCGGATATATCCGCACCGATCAGAATAAGGGCCATAGTGACTCCCCTTGAAGAGGAAGAAGTTGTTATGGAGGAAGAAGTCAACTCCTTCTACCAAAAATTCCTGTAGGCCGACTTCTAGTCCTGAGGTTTCCAGGTATTTCTTTACGGCATTTATTCCCAGCTTATGTTCGATGATCGTATGCAGGGACTTGACGTCCGCTGTAACCAAATAGTAATTGTCCTCCCAAGGAATAGTAGGCAATAAGTTAAAAAGTTATTTGGTGTCCTTTAGATGTGACTTATTCAACACCACTAGGGGCTGTAGGTGAAAGTCTATGAATTCTGATAGATTTGTTGATGGAGAATTTATCCCAGAAATTATGGGCCTTCCCGGTGGGTGGGTTGTGCTTTTGTGCACTTTTGGTAATAGGTAAATTACCGGCACACTGGGCTCTTCGTTGTAAATATATTTTGTGTTTTTTTCGTCAAGGATTTTTTTGTCTTATATTTCTTAATAAGGCCTTCGAGTTTTTTCTGGGTAGCTTCAGTTGGGTTTGTTCTAAGTTTCTTATATGCGTTGCCGTCATCCAATTGCTTCAAAGTCTCCTCCACGTACCATGATTTGTCCATAATGACGATCCCCCCCCCCCCCCCCTTTGTCCGCAGGTTTGATTACAATATTTTCATTAGATTGCAGATCCTTTAATGCCTTTCTTTCTTTTAGTGTCATATTGAATTTTACTCCTTTTTCAGGGATCTTTTTTATCTCCTCCTGGACCATACTGCAAAAGGTCTCAATATGGTTTCCCCTGATATGTGTGGGAAAAAATATTGATTTGGGCTTGAATCTTCTCTCTTCCATTGGTTCAGCAGTATCCTGTGTGGTGTCATCTTTCATTAGGTAAAATTTCTTTAGGCATAATTTACGTGTGAATTTATGCACATCCACAAATGTTTGGAATTTGTCCACATTTGTGGTGTGTGCATATTTCAGTCCTTTTTGTAGCACCGACATTTCTATTGGGGTTAGAGCATGAGCACTTATGTTAAAATTTTTGACTCTTTCTGGCTTTGGAATTGTGTCACTGGTGATGTCTGCATTCCTTTCGATTTGATCTTTAAGCCTATTTTTCTTCATTCTTTTTCTCTTTCTTATTCCTCCATTCTTTTTCCTTCCTCCCCTAGTCCCTCTGTGAGTTGGTTTCATTACTCTTTCTAGGGCCTTTGTTTTCTGTCCTGTTCTCTCAGTCCTAAAAAATGAATTCTATCTGAGTTTCTTGACAAGGGGTTGTATCTGTTAGTTGTTTCAATGGGGGTAAGTCTTTCCCTTATTCTTTCTTCTCCCCTATTTCTGAAGGGCCTGGGTGTGTAGTCTCTTCTATATCTCTGGTTTGTATTGAAATGGTTGCTTCTGTCCCTGTTTTGGTATTCTGTCTGTTGGAATCTCCGGTAATAGGGTTTAGGACTTCTATAATTTCTCCAATATCTTCTATTCAGGCCTCAGTCCTGGCCCCCTCGGTAGGGCTCTCTATAATGTCTGAAGGGTTTTTCATGCCTCCGTACCTCCGAATGTCTTCTTGATCTTCTTTCTCTTTGTGGTTCTCTACTTCTCCAATCATTCTCTTTTTGTCTTGTTGTTCGTTCCATATTTTCTAGTGGTAGAGTAGGGTCGGTGTCCTCTTCTTTTTCGCTTTCTATTTCTCCTTCACCTGATTGTGTTTTTTCTATTCTATTATCTCACGTGAATTTTTATATTTTTCTATCAATCAAAGTTTTTTCTGTTTTTCTTAGGTTCTTTTCTATCCTCTCCTCATATTTCTTATAGTCCGTCTGCTCTTTGAAAGGTTCAGTTAGTTCCCTGTATTTATCAATTTCCTCATTCAACAGTCCCAGATTCCTCCGTCTTTCTTCGGTGATAAGATGGATGAGTTTGAAAGAGCAGTCCTCTAGAATGTTCTCCCATTCTTCTTTGAATTTTTCTGATGAAGTTTCAAAAGAGGCTATTTTTGAGATTCTTAATCCTTTAGGTATTATACAGTGGGATAGGTACTTTTCTAGGATTACCATTTCCCACCATACTTTACTTTCTTTAATTAGACTGTTCTCCAATTTTTTCATCATACTTTCCAGTTCTATGTCTAGAAGCTCCGTATGGTCTCTTTTCTCGTTAAAGAGTCGACAGTCTATGGTCCCGGAGTTTGAACATAGCAGCAGAATAGAGGAGGTTTCACAAGAATGGGGGTAAAAGGTATGGCGTACTAAAAAAAGTTTGAAAAAACCTCCCTCTCGTCTGCGCAAATGTCTATGCAGCCAAAGATGGGATCTACTTCTGGGTGTCCCCACACCTTACAACGAATTTCAAAAGTTTAGTGTATAAATACACAAATTAAGAGATCCCTCCACCAGCGCACACCAAGTAGAGAAATATTACGTCCCTACTGAATGGGTAACGTTCCTCTTCTCCGCCTCCGAATCTGGGATAAATCTACTTCTCCTGGTTTCCCCTTAACTTATAAGGCACCTGTTTCTTCTCTCTGTACTGGAATCTGCTTCCTCAGCATTAACCGTAGGTTGCAAACCGGGATAGAAGGCACAGAAATTCCAGATATAGTGAAGTATGTTTTTAATAATAAAAATTTTCCGACATATAAAACATGAAATGTACATATAACACACCAAACAAAAATGGGCCAGGTATTGGTAAGTAGCAAATGGATAATTACCCTCTAAAATAGAGAACTGAGTTTAGTCAGCTCTCATTGATCGCATTCGGGTATCAAAGGTCTCTAGGTAGGCACCGGTACACCTTCTTTGAGATCCAAGGACACAGGTGAAACATCCAAGTTGCTCTCAACACAAAACTTCCTGGGCCCCTCTGACGCGTTTCTACCTTTACTGAGGTCTTTATCAAGGAGTGTGAATATGTTAAAATGGAGTCCGGTATTTATCCTCTGGTCAGCCAATCCCTGATGTCCTTGTTGAGTCACGTGGCTTAGTCCTAAAGCCGCGTCTGAGGTATTTCCGGTAAAGTGTGGCTCCCGCACTTCCGGTTTCGTATGCCCCACTTCGGGATCTCCGTCTTTGATCAAGATAGTCCCAGATAGAGGAGGACATGTTTATACACATAGTGGAACTTATGGTGTATATGTGACAGAAGCGCCGGTGGTGGGGTCACCCTATTCCTTTAAATACGAACTCTGTTCAATAAAATACTGCCGGTTTAGTTACATTAAGAAAAGGACGTCTTTTCTGTCATTTCCAATCAAAGGGCCTTATTCTGGTTGAGGCGGTCCTTTCCAAATTCTGTCAGAGGGCGCCTCTTAGCTATCTGCACATGCGTAGGCAACGCAATGCACATGTGCAACGTACTGTCTGCGCACTCGTTCTCACCAATACCATCTACAAATGTGCACTGAACTCTCTCGGGTCATATGGGCTTAATAAACAAGGGCGCGGTTTCAAAGTGGGCAAAACTGGGCGTAAACGTGGGAGTGCACGAACAGTGGTAGGCATCCATAAGCAAGTTTCAGTTCTCGGAGTGCACTGGTTCATGCGCTAGGCATTCAAATCGCCCAATTAGTACGCCTGCACCTTAAACACTCGCAGCTGACCACAATACAATCCACTCCTTTAGTCATTAGTGATTAATTACACTCTTTTCACAGGTTCAATTGGAACCACTAAGACAGGTAAAGGGGCAACAATGAAGTAATAACACTTAACATGATGTAAGGGTTAATCTAAAGTGCAAGTAATGTGTTTAATTATCAATTAGGAAGTAATTGATTACATTTAAAAATAATCTATGTGTTATGAGGTAGGCTAATTGGATAAGTGTGTCATGTTGCAGAAGCATGACTTCCGAATAGATTAGGTGCATACGGTCAGCTTCCCATCCGTTCGGACGCAGTAAGACCGGGCAGAATCTTTGAGTTCCCACCGCACACGCCTGTTTGGATACAGTCTGATGACACTTCTTCTTCTGATGACACTCCCTCTTCTAAGCGAGTCCGACCGAACGGATGCGGACGACCTGTGGGCGTGTGTTCTTAGAATGTCCGCCGTGCGTGGCGTTCTGTCATTTCCAAAAGAAGTAGGAACGGACCGCACCAAGCAGAATAAGGCCCAAAGCGTTCCACATGGCAAATCAGCACTTTACCAATAAACAATGACAACATTGACAAAACATTATTTTGCTTTCATTGAATTATTAACTATTATTAGTTTTCCAGTTTTGCAGCAGTTATCCTTTCAGTCAACAGCTATGGCTTTTCCTTGGTTATTTTCTTATCGCATTCCTTATTGGTGCCATTATTTGTACCCGTCTACAAAAAGTCATTTTACAGCTTGAGCCATCATTTGTGCTTATTAATCCTATCTGAGTACCTAGCGCAATGTGCCTCACCATGACATATACTACTGAGCACAGTTTCAGACCCCAGCTGCCTATTCTATGTGTACATGACTGATGCATTGCATACCCCCCAACTGTCCCAATTTTCGCAGGACCTTCTAATTTTTGGGGGGACGGTCCCGTGTCTCATGCGGCAGTGTCCCACAGTGGGGGGCAGTTGGGAGCCCCCCTGCCATACTCTACTTCCTAGTATAGCCACGGTGAATAAGGGAGACAGAGGGGCTGTTGGCATGGCCTGCAGCTCCTACGGTGCTGCCAATGCCCACCTCAGTGGCAGAAACAGGGGCGTGGCTTCATGATAGCATGGTCCATAAGTGGTGAGCCACGCAGGAGCCCGACTAGGGACAAGACAATGTTGGGAGGTATGGCATTGTATAAGGTGATTATATGTTGGCTTCAATCGTGTTACTCTCATTTAGGTTTTGGAAGAAAGGAGAGCCGAATGATCAACATGGGGACGAAGACTGTGCCCACATGTGGACTGCTGGGGAGTGGAATGATGTATATTGCACCTATGCAAGCAGTTATGCAATCTGTGAGAAGAAGCTCTGAGCTATGTCCTATAGGAGATGGGGTTCTGTAGTATAGCCATGAAGAGAGATTAAGGGGGTCATTCTGGTTGATTCGTAAGGCTGCAAATTCTTAGCCTTGTGAGTCCACCAAACCCCACCCGGCAATTGTCCGGATGACCGACCCCCCCCCCCCCCCTCGCAGCGCAGGTTTGCCTGCACACGCTGTGATTGGATGTTTAGCCTAAACATCCATTCGTATGCTGCGGGTAACCTCCCACATCTTTCGATGGTCGCCGACAATCGAAAGACGTGGAAGGTACACGCATGGGTCGGATATGGGCGGGCAGATTACATCCGGTGATGTCAGCTGCCAGCCCCCCGCACCCGTGTCACAAGGCTTAATCCGGCCCTGCCTGACTTTATCTTGTCAATCTATACTAAATATACTAAATATGCAGCTTTTACAGGGTCAAGTACATTTTTACAAATTTTCCTGGAGGCCATATTGCATAATCATTTACTACATATCAAAATTCAATCAGAATGAAATGCCTATTACAAATGTGTATAATCAGAAAAACTAGATATATTATATTTTCCTATTTCTCTCATGTAGACTACCTTACTTAAATATTAGGCAATAAACATAATCTATATATATATAAAAAAGCTATAAGGATTGTTTCTGAAAAAGAACATTTTTTGAGAAATATACTTCTAGGGACTGTTTGAACTATGTAGAATAGATAAAACAACAAATTGTAACTTTTGTCTCGTTTATCTCGTTTATCTGTATGAATTTGGTTTGACAATAGAGCAATAAAGGAAATAAACAGACACGTAACACCTGGCACATCTCTCTAAATGTATATTTTATGGGTGTGTGTGGCCAGCGAGGGAGTTAAATGGCAGGAATTACCGAAAATAAGCGATCTTCGGCGTTTAACCCCCTCACCTGCCGCTCACACTATTCAAAGCACCAGGGAATTCCTCGCTGCTCGCTGTCCTCTGACAGCGAGGCTCGCAGCTAATGCAGGAAGCCTGCTGCATTTAGCTGCGAGCCTCGCTGTTTTAGCATTGAATCCCCCCCCCTTATGAATGTCTGTTGGCTACGATTTGCTAGTTTCCAAAACTGTCTTCATTGTGCGAGCTACTTTCTGAACCAAGTGGGGAGGTGTTAGCTAAGAATTTTTTGAAAGCTAAACTTCCTTGAAAATAGGGTTTGCTTTTCACAGTAGTTGAGAGAGTTTGGACACAGACAAGCAGGCTACAAAAGTGTCAGGGCTGTATATATCAGAAGCCCACACTACTCCGTGCTGACTCTTTAAGGAAGTACTGTAGCTTTCTGCTAGATGTGGTCCAATCATCTGCCTAATGTGGTCCCCTCTATGCAGATCATCTCAGTGGCACAGCTTGGTTTGGGGCGCCCCCCCCCCCCCCGCCGTTAATGGGGGGGCGCCTCCCCCCCTATCGCCGCAGGCTTACCTGTCTTCAGAGAACTGTCTGCTTTATGGGGCGGCCATTTTATCGTGGTCCGTCTCCATGGAATTGATTGAAGCCAGGAGGGGAGCCGGGACGCGCAGACAGGTAAGCCTGCGGGGGATGGGGGGCGGGGGCATTACTATAGCACCGCAGCCCCCCGTCGCCCCCACATGCACAGCGCCCCCCCGCGGGGGCTGCGGTGCTAATGTTACGCCCCTGGATCATCTATATCTCAGAGTAACTTAGAGCTATCATTTTTATTAGTTTTTATGGTACTTATATGTTAGCCGGGCATCCGGCTACGCTACGCTGACAACGTAGCTTTGGCTACGTTGTCAGCGCAGCCATTGCCGGGAGCCCGGCTAATAGGTGCGGCTGGGCAGAGGGGGGAGATGGCGGCCGCCATTCTGCTGTTACTTACAGGCAGGGCGGACATCGACGGCGGTGTGGGGTGAAGGGCTGCACGGTGGTAGCTGGCGTCGGTGTGGGGAAGGGCGTAATGGCAGAAGAGGGGGGAGATACCAGCAGCAGCTGGGGGAGCATCACATGGTTTCTCTGCTCCACCAGCGACACTACGCTAATAGCATAGTAAGCAGCAAGTGTCATGGCGGCCGTGATGCGGGGATCCGAGTACCGGAGACGCGTGGGACATCAGGATGGTAAGTATAATGACACACACACTACACACACATACATATACACTACACACACACAACACCCACTAACAGGATCATATGCCCACTATCCACGTCATACCCCCAGTGTCCCCGTGGGCCTGGAGTTAACCTTTGAAAGTGTACAAGTGTGCACCGAGCCCGAAGCATGGCGAGCGCAGCGAGGGGACGCGTATCTGCGTCCCCTCGCAGGGCTCACTGCGCTCTCCACGCTTCGGGCTCGGTGGCTTGCTGCGCTCGCCACACTTTCTAAAATTACCTCCACGCCCACGTGGACACTGGGAGTATGACGTGGATAGTGGGCATATGATCCTTTATGTATTAGCAGGGCTCCAGTTACGTAATTTGCGTAACTTACGTCATTTGCGTAGGTTACGTAGTTTACGTAGCCAGCATAGTGGTGTATTGGTATTCTCAATACACCACTACGCAAAATACATATAACTAGCATTTTTATTTACTCATTGTCAATCTGCGCATTTCTTAATTGTATTTCTTGTTTATTTACCTGTTTTTTGTCCCTTAACCCTGGAGATCATTTTTTTATAAATCCTAAAATTTAATCAGCATGGTTTCTGTGCTCTGTGAATTCATGTTTCCATGTTACAAATGTGTAATTGGATTTGTGTGATGTAAGTGTCTGGCGATCACAAGCATAGGCAAACTGGTTCTGGTTGCCTGGAAACCCCCTCCTCTTGGAAAGTGACTTAAATTTATGACAACAATAGCACTGGTATTCAATGATCATCAGAGCTGCCACCACATCATGCAGTGCAAGGGACAGAGCAGAGCTGCTGCACATGCCCAGTGTACCAGCTTCTTCTACCACATTTACTGTATGTGTGGATCTGAGCCCCTAAATATCGCAATGGACCAGAGAGTAGCTGCCAGGTGAAAGAGACAGGAGCCTTACCATGCAGTGGGAGAATTTAAGCTTATAATGTGCATTTTTTTGTGTATTTTTTTATTATGTTTAGCCTTTTCCTACTTATCATATTTAAATGTTTGAAACAGCATATACTATAGAGCATTTGTACTGTTAATAGTATTCCATAAGTTATCCAGTGTATAAAAAAACATAAATTTCTATAGATACACAAGATCTAGTGCAAATAAAGATCCAATTATGTAAATGAATCACTAATCATCAGGGCCGCCGACAGGGGGGGTTTATAGGGACTAGTGTCCTGGACCCGGACCACTCAAGTGTAGGGGGGGCCCAGACCACTCCATCACCCGGCCGCCAAACAACTCACCCTCCCCTTGACTTACAGCTGCTGGTAATCCCCAGCCCGTGCCACCGCCCCGTTGTCCGCTGAAGCGCTGCCTGCCGCACTTCCTGTATTTGCGCAGCATGTAAACAGAAGAACTCAGTGGAGTATATTCTCCGGCCCGGGCCCTCCCCACACGCTTCCGTCTGCTGTGACTGTGTCTATCTACTGCCTGTGTGAACTTGCCCCCCCACCCGTCCGGGTTGCCCTGACAACCCGGGAGTGTAGTGCTGAATGTGTGAGCTCAACTGCACTGAGTCGCTGACCCAGGCAGGGCAGTGAGGGCACAATAGCAGTCTCCTACTCTCCTGCAGCAATGGAGGAAACAGCCTGCTACTGCTGACATAAGGAGAAGAAGGCTGCAAGAGAGGTGTCCCTGGGAGCATCTTACAAGCATAGTAGGACCATTTTAGTAAACTAGCCTAGTCTTAACCATACACACCCTTCCTGCAGCCTACCCTTAACCATAGACCCCATAGACTTTCCGTGCAGCCTAGCCCTAACTGTGTACCCCCGTCCCAGCCTAACCCTAACCATACCCCCCCCCCCCCCCGACGTCCTAATCCTCACTGTACACCCCCTGGCAGCCTAACCTTATCCATACCAACACCCAGCCGCAGCCTAAGGCTTTGCCAACACAAACCCATAGCCTAATCCTACCCATACACCCGCAGCATAACCCTATCCATCCATACACATACAGTACACCCAGCCGCAATTTAACCCTATCCATCCATACACATACACCCAGCCACAGCCTAACCCTATACACAGCCGCAGCCTAACCTTAAGCATTCACCCCTCCCACAGCCTAACCCTAACCCGACATACACCCTGAAGCCTAACCCTGTGGGGAGTGGGAATCACGTGAGGGGGCATGATCAGCTGGGGGGTAGGTGATATATGAGCTTACAGTATCCACCCACTGGCTGAACATGGCCCCACATGAGATCCTGCCCCAACTAGGGCTGCTTCAAGAAATTTGCTGGCTCGTTTTAAATCCCAATCCGTCCCTGTTAGTCACTTTTAAGGTCCATACACACTGGGCGACTTTGCCCAGCATGTATGAACAGCGATGAACGCTATCATCGCTGGGGGGAAAGCCAGCAGATGAATGGCTAATGGTATAACCAGCAGATGAATGGCTTTCCCGGTGATGATGCAGGAGCGCGCAGCAGCGCTCACCGATCATCACCGGTCCATACACACTGGGCGGCTTTGAGATGAAAGCCGCTCAAACTTGGTGTTTTGAGCGGCTTTCAGCTCAAATTCGCCCAGTGTGTATATGGGCCTTTAGCCTGCTTCTCTCTATGTAGGTAATTGTTTGAAACAATAGGGGGGGCTGCCAATTTTGTCAGTCCTGGGCCCCATAATTTCTGATGGCAGCCCTGCTAATCATGCAGGTTATATGGACTCATAAAGTTTGATTTTACATGACAATCCAGTAGATGGCGCACAGAAATAAATAATACACACTGGGGCAAACGCTCGGGGCTGCAGGCGTAGATCTCAGGACCAGCTGCTCAGGGCCGGTGCAAGGCACCGGAGCGCCCCAGGCAAGTCGGGGTCGGGGCGCCCCGGTGCCAGAGGGGGGGTGGGCGGCATCCCTGCCAGGGGTGTCCCTGCAGTGCAGGAGCGGTCAGGGGTGTCCGTGCGGCAGTGGTACCTGCGGTCAGGGGTGTCCGTGCGGCAGTGGTACCTGCGGTCAGGGGTGTCCGTGCGGCAGTGGTACCTGCGGCGCCGTCATGTGTATAAAGCTGGCTGCGGCCGGCGGGGTCCCTGCAGTGAATAAAAAATAACTAGCGCTATGCGCGCGGCGGCGCAGATATTCAGGGTATTCCTATGCCAAATGGCAGGCAAGGATATCCGCCCTGTGAGAGTGTCAGATACAGGTGCTCCCTCAGTGTGCGATATTGAGTCTGCACACAGAGTTAAATGAAGAGCACAATTTGCAGACAGGTCTCAGCCCTTAAAAGGACTGGTAAGACAGAGCTGCTAAGTGGGCACACAATCAATCAAAATGCATATAAGAAAAATAATAAATAGCAACAATCTGCCTGCGCACCGCTAGCCGGCACGCGCTTCGCAGATTAGCTTCCTCAGGCCCTCTTTGAGAGAGAAAAAAAGGAGACACTCAGGACCGGTACTAGCCACGCAGCAGAAGATGCAGTGCATGGAGGCACCAGGAAGGATAGGCGCTCTCCCAGCCTGGCATCCCCTCTGCTGTCCTCTGTGGCTGCTGCCTGTCACACTGCATGACAGGCAGTGGCAGGGCAAGATTAAGATCTGTAAGGGCCCTGGACATCAAAAATTGTGGGCCCCCCTTATCTCACCCCCCCTCCTCTCACCCAACCCCCTCCCACCGCAGCTCTCTCCCGGAGTAGTTAGGCTGGAGTCGGGCTGCTGCCCGGTCACAGCCTCTTCATGTCGCTTAGTGCCTGGTACGCAGGGTGATTAGGCAGGGAAAGCAGGCTAAGTCCCCCTGGAGACAGTGTGACAAGAGAGCAGGGCAGTGGGGAGATGTGGGGCTGGCAGGTGAGTGGGAGAATACAGCATCTATCCCCCAGCACTGCTGCAATGCTTCCCACACTGCAGCGAATGGGCAGTCCAGCCAGCCGAAGGGACCCCCTGCCCACCTCGCGCTACCCGGACCATTAACCTGAAGATATGCAGCCTTGGGGCAGGTCTTAATCCTGCCTAAGAGGAAGGACAAGTGTATTGTGAAGGCATCTCATGCACCTAGCATGTCATTGCTGATGATAATGATTACTCTCAGGTATAGAAAACTGGGGCTGCGCAATAACATAGATGCATATGACTCTTTCACATATTGTTTGCAGAGGACATCTGGAGTGGTGTCCCCAGTGTGAACGTCTCAGAACCAGGTCTGTTATTTATTACTCAAGCAACAGGTGAACTAAAACTAATAACCATAGGGGTTATTAGAAAAGGGGCAGACTAGATGGGCCAAGTGGTTCTTATCTGCTGTCAAATTCTATAGGATAAATTTAATAGGATGAGAGATTCAGAAAGTGAGAGATTTGGTGAGAAATCTCCAGGTTTTTTTAAAAGCGACAATCATTTACACTGCTAAACCAGTTTGATTTTGCGGTGTTAATGATTGCCGCTTTAAAAAAACTGGAGATTTCTCACCAAATCTCTCACTATCTGAATCTCTCATCCTATTAAATCTCACATTCTATGTTTCTATAGGGATATACTTAGGAAGCAGTGACACGGTCATGACAAACACTGTACATAAACGGATAAACATGTTTTTATCGCATTCATTTCCTTCGTTTGAGCAAATCAGCATATAAACATTAAATGTAAGTAAACTCTTCATTCCCAAACATGGACTCAGGACGGACTACAAGCTGTACCAGTACTGTGCGCTGTTCAGGTAGGAAAGTCAATACTCATCTCTTTCCTACAGTATAAGTACAACAAATATAGGGTCCGATTCAGGATCGCTCAGTGCAATCCTCAGCCCCTATGGTCGGGGTTTGCGCATGTGCATTTCTGGGCATGTGCAAAACCTGGCAGCAAACGGCTTCTGCAAGTTACACACTCGCCGGGCCGTTCACTGCGGGGTGGGAGGGCCAGTGGCGGGCAGGGGTTTAATCCCCATTAAAATGCTGGGTGTTCCCCTGGGGGGGCCACCCCCTCTTTGGCGAACTCTGACGGAAATAAAAAATGTAAATTTTGACTGACTTTTATTTCCATAGGGGTGAGAAATCATTCGATGGTCGGCAACCATCGAATGATTTCTTTCTGCTTCAGCCGCATGCGAGGAGATGTGTTCTCGGACACAACCCTTTGCGTGTTACCAAGGGGGATTCAGCTGCAGGGGGGCGAGCATTCGGCTGTGTGGCGGGCATCATTAAGCCGCGTTCGGCTGTGTGGCGGGCATCATTAAGCCGCGTTTGGCTGTGTGGCGGGCATCATTAAGCCGCGTTTGGCTGTGTGGCGGGCATCATTAAGCCGCGTTCGGCTGTGTGGCGGGCATCATTAAGCCGCGTTTGGCTGTGTGGCGGGCATCATTAAGCCGCGTTTGGCTGTGTGGCGGGCATCATTAAGCCGCGTTTGGCTATGTGGCGGGTGTCATTACGCCGCGGTCAGCTGTGTGGCGGGTGTCATTAAGCCGCGTTCAGCTGTGTGGCGGGTGTCATTAAGCCGCGGTCAGCTGTGTGGCGGGTGTTATTAAGCCGCGTTCAGCTGTGTGGCGGGTGTCATTAAGCCGCGGTCAGCTGTGTGGCGGGTGTCATTAAGCCGCGTTCAGCTGTGTGGCGGGTGTCATTAAGCCGCGTTCAGCTGTGTGGCGGGTGTCATTAAGCCGCGTTCAGCTGTGTGGCGGGTGTCATTAAGCCGCGTTCAGCTGTGTGGCGGGTGTCATTAAGCCGCGTTCAGCTGTGTGGCGGGTGTCATTAAGCCGCAGTCAGCTGTGTGGCGGGTGTCATTAAGCCGCGTTCAGCTGTGTGGCGGGTGTCATTAAGCCGCAGTCAGCTGTATGGCAGGTGTCATTAAGCCGCGTTCGGCTGTGCGGCGGGCAGGTTAGCTGCTTACCGTCGACCATCATGCAGGTTAGTGAGCGGTATTAATTCCGTCCCACAGGGTAGTAGCTATTACCCAGATGGGTGATCTGGTGCCTGTTGTATCCACAGTGAAGGTGTTACATAAATGAATAACCCCCATATCCCAGTGACCGTTAGTAGCGCAGTGGTCAGTACTGCAGACTGTGCCTATCTGTGATTATCTGATCTGCTATTATCAGTAATGTAAATTGTTTAAAGTATCTCTAGCTGATATTTATAATAAAAAATAATAATAATTATAATAAACTAGGTGATTCATCGCGCCCTACGGGCGCTCTTCACACCGTCGTAAGGGGCTGCGCCCCCTTAATTTGTGAACACTTGTATATGAGAAATATGGTTTGAATTGTATGAAAGATGCCTGTATTGCAACTTGAGTTATAGGTGAAATGTGTTAAATAGAGAGCATATGATGTGGAAGGGGGTGTGCATTGTTTTGTTTAATTAAAAAGCGGTTACAGAGTAAGATGTACATTGATAGTGTGGATGGTACAGTGACATTTGTGGGTGTGGGGGGGGGCTGTGTGTGCATGTTGTTTAGGTGTGTGTGTGTGCAATAGTATAGTAGGGTGTTTCTGAGTCAGCGGCTCCCCACTGGCGGAGGTCACGACACACTAAAATAGGAGGCTGGGTAGTGATAGGGGTGTGTGGGCATAAGGGGGACTAAAGAGGAGGGTGGGAGATACTGTGCAGCATCTGCCAGTGGGTGAGGGTCCAGCGTGGCAGCACAGGAGTACAGGATGGTGGCCCTCAGTCAGTGTCTCCTCCTACTGGGTGGGAGTTCGGGTGCATGAGAGCAGGAGGCTGGGCTATGAGGCATGATAGGGGCATGTGGGCAAAACAGCATCAGCGACTCCCCAGTGGTGGAAGTTACGGTTCAGGAGAGCAGGAAGTTGGGTAGTGATAGGGGTGTGTGAGTATACGGGGGACTAAAGAGGGGCTTAGGGGTGCCGTGAATTGCGGGGGGTGCCGTGAATCAAGGGAGGGAGGGGGCGCAGGTGTGCGCGAATCGCGGGAGAGGTCGGGGGTCCGCAAAGCGTGGGAGGGGGCGTGAATTGCGCGAGGGGGGGTTGTGAATCGCGGGAGGGGGGGCACGGGGCGTGATGAATCACCTAGTTGGTTATATATTCTTGTAGAAGGATGGTAGGATGTTGCTGTCATTCAGAATGCATTTACATAAACAGTAATAGTAGCAGTAAAAGATCTGACTTAAAACACCTACAGTAAAACAGAACAGGTGTTATATATTATACAAAGAATTGGTTGATGATTTTTAAGTTTAACGTTGTCACTGGAAAAAAATTGCTACAAGAAAAAATCAACATAGAAAGTTCAACACATGTAAATGTTGACATAAGTGTGGCACTTCATTGGTGTCCATGTCGACACATGAGAATGAATATGAAAACATTCAAAAAAAGAAAAATAAATCTTCAAAAACTCATGTCAACCTTTTTCATTGTCGACCATAGCCGTGCCAGTGTTTTGCATGTGCCATTTAATCCTGGGGTTGCCGTGAATCGCGCGCGGGGGTGGGGGGGGAGGGAGGAGGTGAGGGGTGTCCGCAAATCACGGGAGGAGGGGTCGTGGGTGGATGCCGCGAATCGTGGGAGGGGGGCGCGGGGGGTTGCAGTGAATCACGGGAGGGTGGGTCGCGGGGGGTTGCCGCAATGACAGGAGGGGAGGTCAGGGGTGGGGAATCGCGATAGGGGGGGTCGTGGGGGGCACCGTGAACCGCGGGAGGGGGGGGCCCGGGGAGTTGGCGCGAATCGTGGGAGGGGGGTCGCGGGGTGCCGCAAATCGCAGGAGGGGGGTGTGTCACGGGGTGGGGCCGCGAATCGCGGGAGTCACCGGGGGTGCCGCGAATTGCGGGGGGTGTGCTGTAAATCGCGGGAGGGGGGTCGCGGGGGGGTGCCGCGAATCGCCACAAGAAAAAATCAACACAGAAAGGTCAACACATGTAAATGTTGACATAAGTGTGGCACTTCATTGGTGTCCATGTCGACACATGAGAATAAATATGAAAACATTGAAAAAGTGAAAAATAAATCTTGTCAACCTCTTTCATTGTCGACCATAGCCATGTCAGTGTTTTGCATGTGCCATTTAATCGTGGGGTTGCCGTGAATGGGGGGGGGAGGGAGGGAGGTGCATACCTCCCAACATGACCCTCTCCAGGAGGGACACATTGCTCTGTTTCTGGACTTTCCTCTAAATTTATGGATTACCATCACCTGTGCTTAAACACCTTTCTTATCAATTACCCTGTTTAAAATGACAGGTGATGTCAATCATAAATTAAGATGGAAGTCCACAAACAGAGCATTCTGTCCCTCCTGGAGAGGGTCATGTTGGGAGGTATGGAGGTGTGGGGCGCTCACCTGGTGTGTCTGGTGAGTAGCTGTGTCTTTGCTGGGTAACATGGGGAGGCAGAGGGTGTCTGGCACTGTGCATACCTCCCAACATGACCCATGCCAGGAGGGACACAATGCTCTGCCGCTGGACTTTCTTCCTAATGTATGATTACCTCCATCTGTGTTGAACAGGTTAATTGATAGGAAAGGTGCTTCAACACAGGTGATGGCAATCATACATTAAAAGGAAAGTGCAGGAGCAGAGCAATGTGTCCCTCCTATGACTGTAGGCTCACTGGGCTGGTTCTCTGTCATGTGAGTCAGAGGCTCCACACAGCGTTACAGCTTCAGACACACTTTGAGTGACAGATGTAGCCAAATATATAAGAGATACCCGCAATCCTACAATGAGCATACGGGATGCGGTCATTTGGTCTACAGCATGATGGTCGACAGTCATTAGGGCAACACCATTAAGTCGACATGGGAAACGGTCGACATAGGAAACGGTCAACATGGTTCTAGGTCGAAAGGTCATTAGTTCGACAGTTATAGGTGGACAGTCAAAAGGTAGACATGGGGTTTTTCACTGTTTTTATGAATAAAATAGTGTGCCCGAAGCATTGCGAGCGCAGCAAGCGATGCAAGGGGATGAGGTGCACTTTAAACTGTGTCCATGTCGACTGTGTTGACATTCGGGTAAAAAAAAAACAGGTAAAAACCCCATGTCGACCTTTTAACTGTCGACCTAGACACTTTCAAACTAAAGACCTGTCAAACTAATGACCTTTTGACTTAAAACCATGTTGACCTTTTCCCATGTTGACCTAAACCCATGTCGACCTTTCCACATGTCAACCTAATGGTGTCGACCCAATGACTGTCGACCATCATGCTGTAGACCAAATGATCCCAACCCGGGCATACACAGTTATATCAAATTGGGCATGCAAAAGGAACAGATGTCCGTAAAATCTCTTCATTAGTAATGTTTTATTTGCCTAAATAACTTGTGTCATGTTTTGTACTTGGATATTGTATATTTCATATTCTATACTGTATCATGCTGAATGTAGAAACCTTGGTCATCTGGATAGTTTGTCATTTAGATATTTTCAGTTAGGCAATAAATGCATCACATGGACCCTTCTTTCCATTCCATCCATAGATACCAATACATTATGGGGGTTATTCTAGTCCATTCTTTCTGACAAAATCCATCTTAGATGGACAAAACCATGTGCACTGCAGGTGGGGCAGATGTTACTTGTGCAGAGAGAATTAGATTTGGGTGGGGTTTTTCTTCAAAGTGAGATCTATATTGCAGTGTAAAAATAAAGCAGCCAGTATTTACCCTGCACAGAAACAAAATAACTCACCCAAATCTAATTCTCTCTGCACATGTTACATCTGCCCCCCTGCAGTGCACATGGTTTTGTCCATCTAAGAAGGATTTTGTCAGAAAAAATGAACTAGAATAAACCCCTATAACCAGAAAGTACACATACAATGGTGAACAATGACATAGACACCATTTGAATTTTTGAACGTAAATGTTAAAATAATCGAATTAATGTGTTTAGATTTTTTCACTGATATAAGCAAGAATCTTATCGACAGAAATGATATCTTCAGTTTTTGTTTCTAATGTAAAACAAGACATTCTCTATAACCTTTATAGAACTGGAACTCAAAATATAATGACAGAACCAAGTGCTTGTGAATCACTGTAACAAGCCTAGCATTGGCGCAGCTTACTGATGACACTTACATGGATGCTGAGTTTTAGGGGGTTATTTTGGTAGATTCTCAAGACTGCAAATTCACAGCCTTGTGAGTCCACCAAACCCCACCCAGCAAATATCCGGCTCGCAGTGTGTGTCCCCACGCACAAGCTGCAAATGGATGTTTAACATAAACATCCATTCGCATGCTGCGGGGAACACCCACATCTTTCGATGGTCGCCGATCATCGAAAGATGCGGAAGTGACTTTCAAGTCACTTACATATGAGTGTGCGCTTGGATGGAAATGGGTGGGCAGCTGACATCCGGTGATGTCAGCCAAGCCCCCCCCCCCCCCCCGCCCCATGTGGGGTCAACCGA
The DNA here is from genome assembly GCF_055691185.1 of Crinia signifera. Classification (NCBI taxonomy): domain Eukaryota; kingdom Metazoa; phylum Chordata; class Amphibia; order Anura; family Myobatrachidae; genus Crinia; species Crinia signifera. Next base: position 292,737,329 of record NC_139220.1, on the reverse strand, counting down.
CAGGGCCCAGGGTAGTGGCAGAAGAGCAGGGTCCGTGGTAACTGGGCGGCTGCTGATTGGCTGAGCACTCAGCCAATCAGCAAGCGCTCACTCATTTGAATAAGATATTTTCTATTCTCCCACCGCTCGCTGCCTGACGCTACCCCGGACCCTGCTACCAGTCCCCGCCTGCAGCTCCCCGGGTTACAATTGACAAATCACATCCAATTTATCACATGTAAAAAAAATAGCACATCAAGTGTCAGTTCCTTGTGCTCAGCGGAAGTTGGGGCCGACTTGTCCTTAGTCGGCATAATGTATAGGGGCCTAAAGAGTCATGACCAAGCATAATAAAACACACCCCTGTTATGAAGAATAGTCCCTGACATGCCCACTCCACTACCCTTAATGACCAGAGCAGGCCAATGCTGCAGTTCGGGTGCACCACCAGCGATAACTCGGGACCCATTCCTGACATGCACAGTCCACTCGCCATTGGAGTATTATGCGAACCATTAGATTTGTGTACTACTGTGATTCAGACCCATTGATCCAACAGGAGACCCATCATCCTGACAGCAGGTAATGAGACAGACATTCGCTTATGACATACCTGATTAAGTTTAGGCTTGAGGTATAATTTATGAGCTGCTTTATGGTCTATGTCACATGTGTATAGATGTCATAATTACCTGTACCTGTGATAAACACACATAGGTGGAAATTTACTAAGAATACGAAAATTTGTATTCTTAATAAGAATGCATATGACTGGCATCGCCATCCTATGGCATTAACGAATTCATATTCTGGAGGAAAATTTACTAATCAGTCGTATTTGACTGATTCGTATTTACCGATGGCATATGGCTTCGTATTTTTGCCAATGCAAATTCGTATTTTAAATACAAATTCGTATTTCTAAATACAAACCTGTATTTTAAAATAATAATTCGTATTGGCTTCAGTGTGTAAAAAAAAGAAAAAGAATAAATAAATAATAATTAAAAAAATGTCGTGATGCCCCCCCCCCCCCCCCCAGAACGTCTGTAACCAGTCAACCAATCAAGTAGGGTTCCAATGATTTTTTAAAACCAGCACCAGGCCCAAGGGCCAGTCCTGGTTCCCAAAATACGGGGACAACCAGCCAGCAGGGTAATGCCACAGCCAGGAGGAGACTTTTTAAACAAGTCCCCCCAGCCAAAGCATTCACCCCCTGACCGGTGGGGGCACAAACAGTACCGTGCTTAGGGCCCCATAAGGTCTATATCTGGCCCTGAGTCACAGCATATCAAACCATCCAAGCTTGCTGGAACTTGTAATATAACAGATTGTATTGCTGATATATGACTGTAGCATCATCATTGTATTTTCTCATTTCAGCCAGTGGATGTTGTTGTTCTTACAGAAGAAAGCCTGCATGGATTACCTATGGGCTGATCATGTTACTGTACGCACTGATCCTGGCTCTGTTCACGACGGTCTTCTATGGATGTAAGATTTGTTTTTCATATTACTATTTTTAGTCTCGGATTTTCTTATGTGTATCTCAGTGAGTTGAGACAGGGGGTAAAACAGCAGAATCCCAAATAATATGTGTTTGTAATGATTTTTTACCAGTAAAGGGCGATATCATACTGAGGACTTTTAAAATCTGAATCTTGGATTTTGGATTTCTTGAAAATGGATAAAAACATAATTCTGTAATCTGTGTGCTTTACATTGGAAACTATAGCAGAGAAAGCACTGGGTGATATACACTCAGTTATCGGTCTCGATATATAAGGGAAGCAATATATTAATCGATAACTGGGCATTCTTTCCTTTCTTACAGACGCTGCATCCAGTACATCTCAGCCAGTCAGTATGGAAGAACTTGACGTCATTAACCAAACAGGTAACTCAAAGGCTAATTGGCTAATTGCACCGGATGCCGGATGACTGGCCAATGGCCGGGATCCTGACTGTTTCACTGCCTGACCGTCAGGATCCTGACCAGCAGGGGTTATTCTCCCAGGGGGGGGCCACGATCCCCATAGAGAGAGTAAAGAACTTGTGGCAAGTGCAGCGAGCCACTGAGCCGGCAGCATAGCGAGAGCAGGGAGCCTGCAAGGGGCTTTTTTGTGCTCGCCCCTCTGTTGGAGTACCAGTGAAGAGATGGTATATTGCCCGTCAGCATCCGTCAGCCAGTCGTACCACACCCATTGCACCACATACTATATAGGATCATTTGTTGTAGATTTATTATACAGTGGTAGTAAGTTAATTTTAATGTTTTCAGCAGGATGATTGTGTTCAAGTCATCCTGGGGATGTATCTTATCTAATAAGCTAAGGCTCGGACCTTGCTCTTTTGCCCAGGTTTTTTCAATTTAAAAAGTTAGAGGCCGACATTGGGCCTTATTTTGGTTCATTCTTTCTGACAAAATCCTTCTTAGATGGACAAAACCATGTGCACTGCAGGGGGGGCAGATGTAACATGTGCAGAGAGAATTAGATTTGGGTGAGTAATTTTGTTTCTGTGCAGGGAAAATACTGACTGCTTTATTTTTACACTGCAATATAGATCTCACCTTGAAGTAAAACCCCACCCAAATCTAATTCTCTGCACAAGTTACATCTGCCCCACCTGCAGTGCACATGGTTTTGCCCATCTAAGAAGGATTTTGTCAGAAAGAATTAACCAAAATAAGGCCCATTGTGAGGCTGATGCAGATTATATAATGTGTGTTTTCCATTTGAGATGAGAGATGAGATGAGATGAGATTCACTTTATTATCATTACCCCATGATAGGGCAACAAAATTAAGTTTTAACATCTTCCGTATCAGTGTATGGCGGCGACAAACTTAATCACAGTACATAAAAACAATAATACAATCAACACACTCACTACATAGAATTTAAAGCTATAACTGCTGTAGGAAAAAAACTATTCCTCAGTCTGCTTGTCCTATTTTTAAAACACCTGAAACGCCTACCAGAAGGCAAAAGTGTGAATAGACCCTGCGCTGGGTGAGTCAGATCCTTTATAATATTATTTGCACGGCGCTTACAGCGTTTCCGCTGAATAGCTTCCACCGCTGGGAGCGAGGTCCCTACAATCCACTGGGCCGTTTTAACAACCCTCTGAAGCATCTTTCGGTCTGCGACTGTGCAATTTCCATACCATACTGTAACACAGTTGGTTAGAATACTCTCTATGGCACATCGATAAAAGTTCACCAGAATACTTGATGACAACTGATGTCTTTTTAACACCCTTAAGAAGAAAAGGCATTTGTGGGCCTTCTTCACTAAACTCTTTGTATTCGTTGACCAAGAGAGGTCCTCCGAAATTAGTGTGCCTAGAAATTTAAAACACGAAACCCTTTCAACCTCCATCCCATCTATCTGAATAGGGACAACCTGTTTCCTTTTCTCCCTTCTAAAATCAACAATAATCTCTTTTGTTTTGCTGATATTAAGTAACAAGTTGTTATCACAGCACCAAGCAGCAAGAGATTGTATCTCTTCTCTGTAAGCTGTTTCATCATTCTCGCTGATGAGACCTACCAGTGTCGTATCATCAGCGAACTTAATGATAGTGTTTGTTGGATGAACCGGCTTACAATCAGAGGTAAAAACAGAATATAAAAATGGACTTAACACACAGCCCTGCGGTACCCCTGTATTTAGTGTAATAGTGGCCGAACTATTGGTTCCTGATCTGACCACTTGCGGTCTGTCAGACAGAAAATCCATAATCCAGTTACACATAAAACCATTAATTCCTAGTTCAGATAGTTTGATAACCAACTTCGCCGGAATCACCGTATTGAACGCGGAACTAAAGTCCACAAACAATAGTCTAGCATATGTGTTGTATTTATCCAAATGAGACAGCACTGAATGCAATAACAAGGAGATAGCATCCTCCGTGCTCCTGTTCTTACGATATGCAAACTGGTAAGGATCCAACAGAGGAGAAAGACTATCCTTCAAGTGTACCAGCACCAGCCGCTCAAAGCATTTCATGATAATCGGCGTAAGTGCTACAGGACGATAGTCGTTTAAACCTTTTGGGCTAGCAATCTTGGGTAACGGAATAATGGCCGTGCTCTTAAAACATGCCGGAACCATTGCCCTGGATAAAGACAGGTTAAATAAATCTCTAAAAAACCCTGCCAATTGCACCGCACATGCCCCAAGAACACGCCCCGGAATACCATCCGGTCCAGCCGACTTGCCAGCATCAATCCGACCCAGTGCAGCACAGACCTCCTCTGATGACAATACAAGAGGCTGACCACTTAACGGCAATTTGGTCACCCTCTCACAGTTATCTCTATCAAAACGCGCATAGAAATAATTCAGCTCGTCCAGAAAAGAGACATCTGAGGCCACTAAGTTAGAGACTTTCGACCTATAATCACTCACGACCTGAATACCCTGCCACATGCGCCGGGAGTCTGATTTTAAAAAATGCTCCTCGATTTTCAACTTATAACAATGCTTCGCTTTTACTATCCCCTTCCTCAAATTCGCCCTAGAAATGTTATAGGCTAGTGCATCCCCCTTTCTAAAGGCGATGTTACGAGCCTCTAACAGAAGCCGGACCTCCCCAGTCATCCAGGGTTTCTGATTGGGGTACACAATAATCTGTTTCCAGGTCGTAACCTCCTCAATGTTTAAATTGATAAAGTCCAGCACTGTAGCAGCATAGATGTCAATATCCGTATGAAGATCACCGACAGCCTGTGGCACAAATGTATTCCAGTCAGTATGCCCAAACCTCTTCTGCAGCTCAGCCTCCGCCCCGCTTGGCCAAACTTTAATGTCCCTCACTACCGGCTTCACTCGCTTAATAAGTGGAGAATACTTAGGGGTGAGAAATAAGGATAGATGGTCAGATTGACCCAGATGAGGAAGGGCCACTGCAGAATAGGCTCCAGCAATATTTGTATAAACATGGTCCAGTGTGTTATCCCCCCTAGTTTTACAAGTAACATGTTGATGGAATTTTGGTAACACGGTTTTTAAATTCGTATGGTTAAAGTCCCCGGCAATTATAAAAGCCGCCTCCGGATGAGTAGTCTGCTGTTTGCTAATAGCCATGTGCAGCTCTTTCAAAGCCATTTTAGCCGCTGCGTCCGGAGGGACATATACTGCTGTAATTACAACAGAAGTAAACTCCCGTGGTAGATAAAAAGGTCTGCACTTAACCATAAGAAATTCAAGGTCAGCCGAGCAATGCTGTTTCACAATCACAGAATCTGTGCACCAAGATTTATTTATATAAATACACAGTCCACCTCCCCTGGATTTTCCAGAGTCACTGAATATTCTGTCTGCCCGCAGCAAATACCGGTCATCCAACTCAATGCTACTGTCTGAAATATCCTCATTTAGCCAGGTCTCAGTAAAGATTGTCACATTACAGTGCATAGCTTTTTTACTATGTCTGATACTAAGTCGCAGTTCATCCATTTTATTGAAAAGTGATCTTACATTTGCCAGGAAGATGCTGGGTAAAGGAAGCCGGGTGCCTGCTTGTTTCAGCTTCTCCCGCAGTCCTCCACGCTTTCCTCTCCTCTGTTTCCTGTCCCTGCGCCGCCTCCTCACTCCTCTTCCCGGCCAGACAGCGCGCACTTCCTCCTGCGCCCCTGAGACCTCCGGGAGCCGCAGCACACCAGCGCCAGCCTCCATATCCCAGCTACTCCATTCAGCCGCACAGCGCCGCCCAATCTCCGCCAGGTCCCCCGGAGTATACACGATGCCGGCAGATCCCCGCTCCACAAACAGCCCGCAAACAAGTAAGTACGCTGCCACAACACTGAAAGTCCGGAGACATAGGGCCTCGCGATCTGCTCGCGCCGCCATCTTGGTATGAGGTTTTGCACATGTTCTAGAAAGAAACCTGTATGTAAGGCATTTGGATGATAGATCAACAATGTATTGGTCAACAGTCAATAGTTTAACACCATACTGTATGTTCGACATGCATAAGGACAACATTTGAAAGGTCAGCAGAAAGAAGGTCGGGTACTTGTTTCCTAGCACGGCCACAATCTTATGGATCGTGTACCTTTAAGTTAAGGTACACGATCCATACGATGGACCCAGGGCCGGTGCTAGGGTGTCCGGCGCCCTCCTGCAAACCATACATTTTACACCCTTTCACATTGCCATTGCAACAAGTTGCAGCCTGATTGTGAGAGTGTATGCAACATGCGATCCTATGGAGGATCTCGGGTGCATGTACAAGTATGCATAGACAATCTCAGTGCTGTGTCCGCAAAATGTTGCAGGCACTAAAGGTGCCCATGCACACTGCGAGAATCGCATACGTTATGGGCTAGATCGCATCACACGGCATGCGTGCAATGTGTGTGCAATGCGATCCGAAAGCAGTACAAAAAGTATGTGCAGCACTGAGGGGGAAAGGAGGAGATAGAGGGGGCGGAGTGTTGAGGACTGGCAATGGCACTGGCACAGCACACTGAGAAGAGGGAAGGAAGGGGAGGCGGCGCTGCTGCCTGTTCGTCATTTGACTGACAGCTGACAGGCGCAGGGAGCAATGGGTAGGGGGTGGATCTGGACATGACATGTCATCCAGGCATTCACAGACAGCGCTATATCCCTCAGCGCAAGTGTCCTTGAGGAAGAGGGGGCAGGTCGCAGGAGGAGGACAGTGTGCGCGGTGCAGGGAGCTGCTCAGCCTCTCCATACTGCCGCCCGCTGTCAGACAGGCGCTGCGGGCGGCGTGCAGGAGGCAGTGACAGTGAGGGCTGAGGCAGCTTTAGCAGAGCAGGGAGGGAGACAGCGCCTTTTCAGCATGGCGCCTCCCTGCATTGCAGGAGCTGCTGAGTGGGTAGCGCCGGCCCTGGATGGACCCGATTTCCTTTGAAATCAGGTCCATTTTGCCGGCTAGGAGACAATATCCGGGGCATCGCGTCGGTCGGGACCATTAACATTGGTCCCGACGCGACCGACGCGATGCCCCCGATATTTCCATAGGCTTCAATGTTAAAAAATATTTTAACATTGAAATCGTGTCGGGAAAGGTAAAATATCGGGGGCATCGCGTCGGTCGGGACCATTAACATAGGTCCCGACGCGATGCCCCCGATTTTTCCATAGGCTTCAATGTTAAAAGATTTTTTAACATTGAAATCGTGAAAAAATGTGAAAAATGTGAAATGGGCCAATATGACCCATTTCACATTATAGATGTCCCCGTCGTCACCCCACGATAGACGCCAACCCGAAGCGTGGCGAGCGCAGCGAGCCCGCGAGGGGCGGCGGTGCGCGTCCTCCGACCTTTTCATTCCCCTACTATCCACGTCGGCGTGGAGTTGAGAATAGAATAGTGTGGCGAGCGCAGCGAGCCACCGAGCCCGAAGCGTGGATAGTAGGGGAATGAAAAGGTCGGAGGACGCGCACCGCCGCCCCTCGCGGGCTCGCTGCGCTCGCCACGCTTCGGGATGGCGTCTATCGTGGGGTGGGGTGTACGCCGTGAAATTTGGGGGGGTTGGGAATATTTTACATTGAATCCAATGTAAAATCGGGTCCCAGGGACCCGATTTACATTTCATTCAATAAAAAAATCGGGTCGAAAATCGGTCGGTCGCGTCCATCGCATCGCATGCGACCAAATCGCATGCGATGCGATCGACCCGATTTTTTCGACACGACCACCCCGATGTAAATCGGGGTGGCCGTGCTAGGAAACAAGTACCGAAGGTCGTTCAGTGCTTAAGGTCAACAGGTACAAATGGTTGACAAGTTTTAAAGGTCGACAAAACAGTGGTCAACACACAAATCGCTGACACAATGTTTGTGGGTTTTCATGATATACTATCGCTGTGGACATCTATTGGGAATATTAGCCTTTTGCAAGCAAGAAGAGCCACCTTGCAAGTGAGTGATCCCAAGAGGGCAGACCTGCACTGATGGTGGTCATGAACCACTGTCACATGCTTCTTGAGAAGGGTTACATGCTAATTGCCATTGGTTTCTTTCTCGTTGCCAGGAGTTATATGCTCATTGCCAGAGGTTTCTTGCTCGTTGCCAGTGGTTACATGCTTCTTGAGAGGGATTACATGCTCATTGCCATGGGTTTCTTGTTTGTTGCCAGGGGTTATATGCTCATTGAAAGGGGTTTCTTGTTCATTTCCAGGGGTTGCATGCTTCTTGAGAGAGGTAACATGCTTGTTGCCAGGGATTTCTTACTCATTGCCAGTGGTTACATGCTCATTACCTGGGGTTTCTTGCTCGTTGCCAGGGGTTTCTTGCTCATTGCCAGGGATTTCTTGCTCGTTGCCAGTGTCTACATGCTTCTTGAGAGGGATTACATCCTCATTGCCAGGGGTTTCTTTCTGGTTGCCAGGGGTTATATGCTCATTTCCAGGGGTTACATGCTCCTGAAGAGGGGTTACATGCTGGTTGCCAGGGGTTACATGCTGGTTGCCAGAGGTTTCTTGTTTGTTGTCATGGGGATAAATGTTCACAATGCACAAGCGCTTCTGGAATCCAGGGCTTCCAGGTAGCAATGTACACACTGCGCTCCCCTGACACTGACGCTAGAAGTCTAACAGGACCTTTAGCATATGTCTATAACAAGGCAGTAGCCATTTTTTGAGGGCCGTTTTATCAGATAACAGGTGGACAGCCAGACCACATGGGATGTGCAGAGACCCTGCACCCGTGCGGTGCCGGCTCCACCTCACCAATGCTTGGACTGCGGAGCAACAGTTACTCCACTGGGTCAAATAACATGGAGGAGATTTGGCCTACAAAACACAAAAACTTGTGTATACCATTTTTGTAACTATCAACCATTGTCATGTCGGTCTTTTCATCCATCCAACCTTTTGTACCTGTTAAGCTAATGTATGTCGACCTATTGACTGTCTACCTAGACATTGTTGATCTAGTATACCATAATATGCAAGTATGGGCGTTACAGGGCTCTATGCATATCAGTTGTAGCTACATTTGTAACTGTGATTTAATAGGGCGTTATCAAGTTCTGTAATTAAGGACTTATTGGTGGAAAAGGTCGGAAGGGTAAACATGCCTGGTGAAAAAAAAGGTCTTTCTGCTCTGCTCATATGAGAGTGCAGTGGGGTCTTTAGGTTCAGTTTGAGTCATTAGTGGTGGAGCGGTGGCCGCGGACAGAAAGGCACCTCCAGGCCCCATTGTGGCCACACCCCCTGCACCTGTATCATGCGTTATTAATTTCCCAGAATGGACAGGAGGCTCCTGAAAACTAGAGTAAAGTGAGCAAGTCTCCCAGACCGCAGGCACTCCCACTCACCCCTACTTACAGATGAACCTTCCCCGAGGTACAGATGCGATTCAGACAGAATTCCATCTTTGTAGACCCATCTCTGCTAATTGATGTCAGTAATGAGGGCATTGCATAGACGGGCAACCATGATGCGATTGTGTCTCCATGCTTCAGGACCTCCCCTTCTCTAGTCCCATGCTCCCCTTTAGCCTCAACTAGACCCGGAAGGACCAGCTGTAAAGATGGAGAGTGTGACCTGTGTAGTTCCACCACCAATAGAACTACGTAAATTTGGACAATCCCATTCAATGTGAGGGGTAACATTTTAAAGATACAATATATTTATACACAAGTTGCTGTGTTTATGTTAATAATGCTTAAGTATTATTTTCTTTTCTCCTGCAGTCAGTGAACTTACTTCATGGGTGACGCAACTGAAAGAATCTACAAAGAGTAAGAGAATGAATGTAATTTAATATTTGGAAATTGTGATGTGAACTTTGCAAATGCAAATGTTCTCCCTCCATTAAAACTATTTTGCTTATTCATTTATGTACTCTGTAATTGGGAGCTGCAGATCTTTTGTGGCACCATATAAATAATAATAATAAATACTAATAGTTACCATATATACTCAAGTATAAGCCTACTTTTTCAGAACATTTTTTATGCTGAAAAGGCCCCCTCGGCTTATAATCGAGTGATGGTCCCACTTGGGTCAATACAGTTTCCCATTTTTGTTGTTGTAAAATTAGGTGTCTCGGCTTATATTCGGGTCGACTTATACTCGAGTATATACGGTATCTGTTTGTTTGTTTTTTATCTGGAATATTGTATGAAGTGCTCAGGAGGCTGTGCAATCTGCTTTGTTTCTCCCCTGCCCAGCAAACTCACTCACCCAAAGTTACAGGTTTTAGAATGGCTTTATGGTCCTTGCTTTGTGAACTGGGGCACAGTCATGTGTTGGAATAGAGTTGTCCCCAAACTATTGCCACAAGGATGGAAGCATAGCATTGCCCAAAATGTCTTGAGGTGGGTTGCACTAACATCTGCCGCCCCTTACCGCTGTCCTCCGCATCGATAGTAATCGATGATATAAGAGCTACCCTTTTGTAAATGCATGCAGTGCATCCTGGGAGATGATGTCATGCTGAGGGGACTTACTTCCTGGTTAGTCTCATGTTACTTTCACTTAGAGTCTGCCTCATGCTGAAAGACCTGCTGCCTGTGTGCTCGTGATTCTGTTACTATACACATCTAAACCTTTTTTTGAAGCAGACAGCTGGGGGTAATTGGGTCCGAAGTGGCTCCCCCCCCCCCTCCTCCTGCACAGCTGATGCAGGGCTCCGCCTCCTCCTCCCTGCACCCGGAAGGGGAAGTATGGGGCTAGGGAGAATTCAGTCACTGGTCCGGACAGCACAGCAGGAAGCTGCCCGGACACAGGTGAGGGGGGAGTGGTGGGGGTCCATACGGGGTGGCGGGGTTCTGTGTGGGGTGACGGGGGATATGGTAAGAAGCCCATAAGCAAGAGCTGGGGTTATCCCCCTCAGCGGATTTTCCTGCATAACAAAATGTGGTAGAAACCCAGATAACGTGTTTTTACCACATTTCTGTGGGTGCTGTGGGTACAGCTGTCCTGGAAGGAGAAAAAAGGGAAGGGGTGGAGACCGCGCTAAAACTAAAACATGCAACAGGTATATATGATGGTATATAAAAAAATGTATTAATACACATTAAAATATTATTAAAAAATTAAGGATAGCATATCCTAAAAAAACATATAGATACCACAAGCGTGATGTAGAAGAGGTATAGTCACCCACAATATATTGCACAGTCCCGAGTCCGTTCCTAGAATGCCTTTATAGGTTTCCCGATTTGTAAGCCTTTAGGAGAATATTTATCTCCAGTCCAGGGAGCTCCTTGCTGTTGTATAGGTGCTCTACCTGGAGTATGTGGAAAGCCGGGGAGCGTCCGCTGTTTGGGAGGTGCTCTACCTGGAATAAGGTCGCTGAGGACCCGGCTCCCCAGCTTTCCACATACTCCAGGTAGAGCACCTATACAACAGCAAGGAGCTCCCTGGACTGGAGATAAATATTCTCCTAAAGGCTTACAAATCGGGAAACCTATAAAGGCATTCTAGGAACGGACTCGGGACTGTGCAATATATTGTGGGTGACTATACCTCTTCTACATCACGCTTGTGGTATCTATATGTTTTTTTAGGATATGCTATCCTTAATTTTTTAATAATATTTTAATGTGTATTAATAATTTTTTTTATATACCATCATATATACCTGTTGCATGTTTTAGTTTTAGCGCGGTCTCCACCCCTTCCTTTTTTTCTGCTATATTGTTTGGGACTGACACCCCAATTTGGAGACCGCTGCTTAGGCTCAACAACTCCTCCCAGGCGCACTCTTGGGTCGCATTTGTGACCTACATCCTCTCAGCTGTCCTGGAAGGGCCTGGGTAGCTTATTTTGCCCATCACAACCCCCCACAACTGCTTCCGCTGTGCTGCCTGCTTCTTCAATGCAGGACGCCGGTGACCAATTAAAATGCTGCACCCGCTTTTGAGCCAATCCGAGCCAATCAGAGCTTGTTTACAGTTAGCCATTCAGAGCGGCTGCCGGTACATGAGCTCTGATTGGCACACCAGCTGATGCTGCATTATAATTGGCCGCCGGTGTCCTGCATTGAAGAAGCTTGTGCTTTGGGACCTGCAGCAGGAGTCAGGCAGTAAGTGAAGGGGGAGGGGGGGATTCCTGGCTGAGTTCCTAAACACTTCAGCTTTCTAATAATATCACTTACAATGGCTTTTTTGACAATTACCTAGCTCCCCACAGGTGATGGCAATCATACATTACCAGGGAAGTCCAGGAACAGAGCATTTTCTCCCTGAAGGAGAGGGTCAGGTAGGCAACCATGTTCTATACACCTGTGGCAACAGGTCTAATTGAAACACCTGAATTCAATACTTAACAGATGTGACCAAATAGTTTTGTCCATATAGTGTATGGTCAAACATATTTACTTTACATGCATGCTACTGTTTCAGAAAAGTCCTGCGATCCTGGTTGGCTGCAGTTTGATGGCAGCTGCTATTACCTCTATTTTACTAAGTCTGATTGGCACAAAGCCAGGAGTGAGTGTAAGAAAAAGGGAAGTGACCTGGCTGTAATCACCTGTGAGAGGGAACAGGTAAGATATCATCTCACTTTTGATCAGGGAATTTCAAACTCGGTCCTCAGGACCACATACAGTTCTCCAGGGCACCCGGCAGGTGCACTCATTACTCATTGACACATTTTAAAAGATCCACAGTTGGAGCTAATTATTTCACTTGTAATTCTGTGAGGAGACCTGCAAACCATGCACTCTGTGGGGTGGCCTGAGGACCGAGTTTGAGAACCTGTGTTTTAGATGGTAATATATGAAAAATGTTTGGAAAGATGATCTGTTTCCTGGATAAAATAAATCAGGATGCAGAAATTCACCATGTCCCACATTGTCGACCTGTGATTGTTAATTATATCCTTTTCATATTGCAAATGCTGGGTCACTGACATCATCCAGGGGAGCGTGTTAGGCAGGGGTGGGGGAGGAGGCAGCATTTAGGTGACACTGCTGCCTCCTCCACAGAAGCGAGCGGGCCCCAATTCACTCGACCCGAGTTACCCGTTCACACTGCCTAGCAACCCGTATCCGACCCAGGAATAACTTCTTTTATCCCGTGTCAGATTACCAGGTTGATGGACCCGTGACATTCAAAATGGCCCTTTCACATTGCACGCCGGCCCGGCAACAACTCATCCGGGGTTATTTGTGCGGTGTTTTATTTGTGAACCACAGTGAGTTACAATGGATATATTTGTCCACTGTATAATTGGATGGCACAGCATTTATGGGCTGGTGATCTCATTGACCTGCCTGTCAGTGTACAGTAAGAGACATTTCACGCTTTGCCTGCCCACTGATTATCCACTTATGATCAAAAGGGCTTTTGCTCTATGTGGCCAAGCAGACTACCTAATCTATCAATCAGTGGTTACGTAGAATGTATAGGTGGCTGTGTCAAGCCAAGATGGGCGTTCAGGGACAAGGGTGCCAGCTTTTAATTGTGCCTCTCTGGTAGAAGCCACACTAGAGCCATCCATCCCAACCAATCCAGGGGTACCACATGCCACACCCTAATCTGGGCTACGATTAACCAGCAAGGAGCCACATGATGCTGGCTCCTTACCTTACATGATAATGGCTACTTACTTTAATATATCCAAAGTAAGAGCTACCTACCTTGGAGCAACCCCAAAATTCCCAATGTGGCATATAAGGACCTGCAAAAATATTTAGATATGGCTAAGGTCGACAGGTCAGAAGGTCAACACAAGCATTACGTCAACAATGGGACAGTGGAAAGGTTGACATGGGGTTTTCACGGTTTTTTTTTTTAACTGACTTGTGCCGACAGGTGGTATTTTATACCGTACCATCTACTAGGGTGAGTGAGAATGTAATAGTGTGCCGAGCACAGCAAGTCACCATGCCCGAAGCATGGCGAGTTCAGCAAACCATTTGAGGCAACACAGTACACTGATACGTTAAAATTAGGGAAAAAGAAATGTTCTGACCTTGCCATTGTCGACCTAATGCTTGTTTCGACCTTGCAACCCTGTCGACCTAAGCCCTCTCAACCTTCATACAGTTGACCCTTTGACCCATACCTGACTATGCAGACTGACTGTCGCAGTAGCAACGCTGGTGCCATGTTTCTCTATATACTTGATTGCAGCTCAGGACTACATGCCTCAAAATAGTAAGGACATGCCGGCATTTTTGCCCTCAAGCCCAAATGATCAAATGATCCCTCCATGTCAATCCCTCTGCATATATACGGAACCGCTGAGAGGTTTGCCGGGCCCCTGTAAAATTTTGGGGGCCACCTCCAGTGATTAGGCCACGCCCACCAAATGTTTAGAGGTGGTTTAAAAAAACACTCTAAAGCCGAGGGGGGAGGGGTTTATTGTCCCTCCCTTCAGCAGCAGCAACACACACCTACAGCGTGTGCTGTGCTGACAGCAGGCTCAGCATGAGCTCTCACGCTGTCAGCACAGCACATGCTGTAGAAGTGTGTGCTGCTGCAGCAGCAGCCTGGGAGGAATGGAGGGGGAAGGGAGAGTTAGACCAGGTCCCCCGTCGGGCCCCTCCAGCAATCCCTGGTTTGGGTAATTAGTACCCGCTCCCCACCCCCTCTCGGCAGCCCTGTGTATATTTATTTAATTACAGTTTCTTATATAGCGCAGCATATTCCGTTGCACTTTACAATTATATAGTCTGTGTACAAGCTCAATCACAAAGGTTCCTAGGCATGTGCACAATACCATTGTGGCATATGCGCAATCTGCTGATAATTACTCTGTTCAAAAACATCACATTGCTTATGAGCTTGAATCAGGCCCTATGTTCAAAGATCCAAGTATGCAACTGAGACAGAAGATACACGAGAAGTTCTTTAAACTGAATTTTCAATTGAATTGTGAAATTGTATTTAGGAAGTCTCACAATGTAATTATATAAGGCGTAACCTAATTGATGCCCATTTCTCTCTAAGATTTTCCTTACCACTAAGTCTGACGCCAGCGCTTCCAAACTTTTTTGGATTGGACTTCATGATTCCACCAAGGAAGGTGCCTATGAATGGGTGGATGGAACAAACTACGAAGCGTCTTACAAGTAAGTTTCTAGAAAACTTAAACACTGATAGTTTATTTGAATAAAGAAATAATGCGTTCTCTGTCACTTCAAAGCAAAGCAATCAACAAGGCAAGTGGGCAGGAGAATACCTAAAGACAGGGTTGCCTACTGGACCCTCTCCTTCAGGGAGAAAATGCTCTGTTCCTGGTAATGTATGATTGCCATCACCTGTGGGTGGTGAAACACCTTTCTTATCAATTTCCTGGCTCCCCACAGGTGATGGAAATCATACATTACCAGGGAAGTCCAGGAACAGAGCATTTTCTCCCTGGAGAGGGTCAGGTAGGCAATCCTGCCTAAAGATATTATATTTCATTTAAAAATGCTAAATAGGATCCTTTGTTTTTTGGAAGGAACAAACAGTTTACCTAGAAAGCAGGGGCATAGCTGTAGTGGGTGCAGGGAGTACCATTGCAATGGGGCCCCGAGGATTAGAGAGCCAATGTCTGGGTCCTAACCTCAATTTCACCAGGTCATAAAGTTGTCTACCAGGTTCCCAGAATTGCCCGCTAAGTACTGTGGGAACTGTTGTATGTGAACTTGGGTACTACTATATGGCAGAGCATTAACTAGGACATTACTATAGGTCTGGGGTAGCCAACTCCAGTCCTCGAGAGCTACCACAGTTAATGTTTTCCAGATCTCCTCACAGAATCACAAGTGAAGTAATTAGCTCCACCTGTGAATCTTTTCAAATGTGTCAGTGAGTAATGAGTGCACCTGTGCAGCAGCTAGGTGGTCTGGAAATGTGAACTGTTGGTAGCTCTCGAGGACTGGAGTTGGCAACCACTGCTATAGGTCATACAATGAACAGGGGCAATACTATGGGGAATAAAAAACAACTAGGGCATGCTATGAATTTTTGATGGCATATCTTTGTACCCAACCCCTGATAAGTCAGCCTCCTTCCACTACAAATATCTTCTCTCTTTGGGCCTGATGTACTAAGCATTGAAAAGTGATAGACGGAAAGTGACAAATGACCAAAATTACCAACTGCTGTGGACAGAGGTGCCCCACCTAGAGCCCTGCACCCCTTCTAGTAAGGCAAGGGTGGCCAAACCGGTCCTCGAGATCTACCAACGGTCCATGTTTTCCAGATCACCTAGCTGGTGCACAGCTGTAGTCAATACTAACGGTCACATTTTCAAACCTGCTGCATTTATTCCTACTCTAGATCCACAGGTTGCCTGGAAAACATGCACCGTTGGTAGATCTTGAGGACAGGTTTGGCCACCCCTGTAGTAAGGTATATAACCAAATCTTCTGTGTCACATAAACAGCTTCTAATAATATACTATTTTCCCCAGAGAATGCACTTATATTGGTAACTGAAATGAATGTAAATAAATGTGCCCTGTAGTTATTATGGTGTCTATGTAGTAAGCCAGAGGCCGGTTTCACACACTCCGGCTCCTGCCGGACGGTGAAATCCCGCACGGCCAGGGAGCCGTGCCGCACACATTAGTTGTGAATGGACACTATTGTTGGTATTGTTGACTGGTTTTTGTTATCGTCTTGCTGAATACCCTCCACGTGTTGGAGGGTATGAAGTCAGGGGAAAACACCAGACAGCTCCCTCCCCGACTTCACGCAGTCACATGAGAGAAACCCCTATTTGCCCTCTGATGACCTGTTTGCCCCAAATGGAGTCTGTGTCTGATTTCTGACGGCTGAGGTCTCTTGGTGATTGGCTGGAGCACTGCAGTGATTGGACACAGACAGATGCATCCCAAAAATATTTTGTTTTGCTGAATCTAATACCAATTTAGTTCCCTGCACCCTCCTCATAGAATTAGAGCACACCATACCTGAACTTACCATACCCTCCTGCCACCTATGATCATATAATACAACCTTTGCTTCCTGTTATCGGTGCATGTTTGCCATCCAATTTATTTAAGTACCTTTCAATGTACTGTGCCTACCCCACCATTCTCTCCCCATTCATCATTCCCCTCCCTTACTTTACTACAATCCTATATGCCATGCTCAAATTCTGCTTCTAGACCCAGCTCATAAAATGGATTCTATGCTCTTATGTGGGGTACACACCAGGACGACCCGCTCACGATGCACATTGTGAGCGGGTCGTCAGTGTTTCTTCAGACCCGCTCACGATGATGCGGGGGGGCACGACCCGCTCACGATGTGCACCATGAGCGGGTCCGATCCAATGGCGACCTGCACCCGGCAGTATGGTCGTTATTCAGATCCTACCTGCAGCAGGTAGGATCTGAATAACGACCCACCGACCCACGGGACAGTGCATCGGATCGGTATCGGTCCACACCAGGACAGAAAAGGGCCCAATCACCACACAATCTCCATCCGATTGGTCGGAATTGAATCTAGATTGAGGGGATCGGGCCCTAGTCATCCTGGTGTATACCAGGCATTACTGTGCCTGCCTACTTATTTCTCTCTCCCTTACTCTCCCCCCCCTTTTCACCAATGCTTTTCCCAGTTTGCTCCCCATTCACATCCCAGCCCACCCTTGTATAGGACCCTTCCAACCTCCCCTTCCATTGCTCTGTTTTCTCTGTATCCCATAGAATTCCAGTGTCTGTAATATCTATCTATCGGAGGCCCTGTCTAATTTCTCAGTCCCCGGGGCCCCACAATTTCTGATCACAGCCCTAATTGTACAAGCTGGGACTATGTACACAACCCCTGATAAGTCAAGCCTCCTTCCACTACAAATATCTTCCCTCTTTGGGCCTGATGTACTAAGCTTTGAAAAGTAATAGATGGAAAGTGATAAATGACCAACCACCTTGCCGACAACTGTCACTTTTCAAACACATCTTGTAGCTTGAGAGTTGGGAGCTGATTGGATGGTATTTTATCAAGCTCCACTTTAATCCTTTCAAAGCTTAGTATATCTCCTAAATAAGGCCCTTTTGCAACTTGAACCAATAGTCAAACAAACTCGTCTATCTTCCTAGTTACATGTCTGAGGCATGAAACACAATGCCTCATACCTAAATAATAAATGTACTTTCTAGTGAATTTGTGTCCTATTATTCTGAATACTGGTTCGATCCACATTATTGCTGATTTCACCATGCATAGCTGACCGATGCAAAGTAAAAGATGAATTTCTTTATGGCTTTACTCTTTTTACTCTCATCCAGGTTCTGGAGGCAAGGAGAGCCGAACGATCACTTTGGGGTTGAAGACTGCGTCCACATGTGGATTGCTGGGGAGTGGAATGATGCACCTTGCAATAATAAAGAAAGATATGCAATTTGTGAGAAGAAGCTCTGAGCTGGTTTCCTACAGGAGAATTATATTACAGCCATCACATTGGAGCTAATTGATTGTATATGTCTCAATAGTATTTTAAATGAATTAGTTTTCGACCTTTGTACCCATTTCCCCTGCTTTACGTTTACCCTAATACCCTACGTGATTTGAATCTGTTATAGTAACAACTATCTAGTGTGTACGTTCTCAGTGTTCCCATTCACTTTACTAACAAGTAGTTATAGCGCAGTGATGCTTTTCAAGTCTTCAAGAGAAGAAAAAAGTGGAGAAGTTGCCTATAGCAACCCATGAGATTCTAGCTATTATTTATACAAGCATAGCAGGGGAGGGTCCAGAAAAAAAAAATACATGGGGGTCACCATGATTAGGGGGAGCTGTACTTAGTGTCCACAAAGGAACATTCCATTTATGGGCCTGATTCAGACTCAATTGTCACAAAAGTACAACAGGCAGTGATAGTCTGCAGTGAAGCTGCCCAGCAGATTGCAAGGAGGCTCCTCACGCCAGGTCCCTCCCTGTGATGTGCACGCTAAAGTGCGAGCACTTTGCTCCACAGCGAAGAGCTCAGACTTGATTAAAAGCCACTTGGCGCGCAGCCTAGCAGCAGGGGCAGGCCAGCCATGTTTGGGTCGCAGTTCCCCAGAACAGACTGGAGACGTCTGTGTTTTCTGTCCCGCTCCCAGAAAACGCTGTGTCCTGTCCTGCAACACCGCGTCATTGCCCCGTCGCCACCTCCATTGCATCTGCAATTTTCAGAGATCTCTGTCTGGGTCTGAATTAGACCCACTGCCCCACCCGTGGGCAGAATTGTCCAACAGTGGGTTGGGGTGTACAGTTGGGAGCCCTTATCTCCCTGTCATGCGTCTATATGCCATGAGAGAGGGGAAAAGAGTGCTGGCCATATACCTTAGTGATGCAATGCAAGACCATGCCCCTAGCCTTGTCCACAAATGTCAGGCATGCTCCAAAGGACTGGCAAAGGTTTGTAAGGGTAGGTGTTATTAAGTAGAAGTATGTAAATTTAAAGTCGATTAAAGGCCACCTAGGACTCCAGTTGCTTTTTGGGTTTTGCCAACAAGAACTAGATTTAGATTCATTTTCTGCACCCAACTGAGGGGTAAATTTACTACAACTTACAAAAAAAAATTGGTGATGTTGCACACAGCAACCAATCAGATTGTTTCTCTATTGCATCCTAGAAAATGATAGACAGAATCTGACTGGTACACGCACACAGCTTTTAAAGGATAATTATATCCCTAAATGCTCTATGTCAGGGGTGGCCAACTCCAGTCCTCGAGAGCTACCAACAGTTAATGTTTTCCAGATCTAATCACAGAATCACAAGTGAAGTAATTAGCTCCACCTGTGGATCTTTTAAAATGTGTCAGTTAGTAATGAGTGCACCTGTGCTCCTGCGAGGTGAGCTGGAAAACGTGAACTGTTGAAGCTCTTGAGGACTGGAGTTGGCTACCCCTGCTCTATGTGAACCTGTAGTATTGCTATATTGCATAAATATCACGCTTTATAATTCCTACTAGTTTTCAGTAAGCCTTTTCTCAACCTGTGAATGCATTTGTTTGTTGTATCACTTGTGTATCACTTTATTCAATTAAAGGTTTAAACAGGATACTTGTGTCTCTTCTGTATCAATATAAGTTTATTTTCAACCAAAAGGATATGATATCACTTGTACAGTTCTGTAGGAGGAGGAAAAGGTTTTTTTGTTCACTATAAACAAGATGTTTAATACACACATATAATAAGTGGTCATCAACACATATACTGTAAGGTGAACTTTACTTCCACATCGCCAATCATCGATTGATGTGGGTGTTACCCCGCAGGCTGCAAATGGATGTTTATTTAAAACATCCATTTGCAGTCAGTGTGTGCGAACACACGCTGTGAATGGGTTGCAGCCAGGTCACCATTCTCAAGGCGAGGTTTGGTGGACAGGTAAGGCTGCGAATCAACCAGAAAACATTCCTGTGTGAGAACACACAAAGATTAGTTGCCAGGCACACACGTCCTACAACACTGGAATAGGTGAAATATTTTTGCAGCTGCCTGAAATCGGGACAGCTAAAAACGGTCCGGACTCTGAAACTTTGGAACGGACTGGCTTCCTGCTGAAGGCTGTGCTGTTGTGGAGCCTTGTATGTCACATGTCAAATGGTGCAAAAAGTTGTGTAGCTCCCTACAACAGGGTTGCCTACCTGGCCCTCTCCTTCAGAGAGAAAATGCTCTGTTCCTGTGCTCCCCTGGTAATGTATGATTGCCAGCACCTGTGGTGAAACACCTTTCTTATCAATTACCTAGCTCCCCACAGGTAATGGCAGTCATACATTAGCAGGGAAGTCCAGGAGCAGAGCATGTTCTCCCTGAAGGAGAGGGTCAGGTAGGCAACCTTGCCCTACAGCCACTTTTACCACTGGGAAGCTCTCTGTGCTGGTCACCGTGTATGTGGCGGCTTTCACACAGTAATGCAGTGAGATATGCTCCGGACTGGTCCACATAATCCTCCTGAAATTTCAGATTAGGTTCGCTGAGTTAAGGTGTCTCAAAGCAGTGTATGGCCACCCGATACCCCCCCGGGCGGCAGGGACACATGCGATCCATCACAATTTGTTGTGATGGATCACGTGTCCCTTCTCCCTGCCCGGCTCGCCACCAGAAGGGAGGTCCCAGGTTGGGTGGTCGGATGGCCAACAGGTCCGACCACCGACTCAGGTACGATGCGCACGGCACCTGTGGGACATCAAACTGACACGATTTGGGGTGATTTGATCACCAGATTCATCGTGATTGGCCCAAATCAGCTCAGTGTATCAGCCTTTACAGCTTCATCAGGAACACTTTGCGATTTGTGGTATACGGTCTCTAGGTTGACATATACAAGGTCGACCACTGAAGGTCGACAGGCCTCCGGTCAACATACTCAAAAGGTCGACATGGCTTTACTGCGACAGGGTCATTAGGTCGACATGGGGAAGGATGCCAGTCAAAATGGATTTTTCACTGACAGGTGGTATTTGCCATGCCTTACCATCCACTACTACATGGAGAATATAACCATGTGCCGAGCACAGCGAGCCATGTATGGGGACACGGTGCACCGATACGGTGTCCATGTCAACCTTGCCGAACGATAAAAAAAGTGAATAACCCATGTTGACCATTTGCCTGTTGTCTTTCCCCATGTTGACCTAATGCTTGGGTCGACCTAATGACCCTGTCGACCATAGCCTCTCGACCTTTGAGTTTGTCGACTTAAGGCCTCTCGTCTTTTATTGGTTGACCTAATGCATGTTGACCTTCCGGAGGTCGACCTAATGATCCACACCCGTGATCAGGGCTTAAAGTGGTCATGCAGAGGTGGGGGAACTCATTTCTTATATGCCACCTAATTACCCCACTCCTTTACCCCCTTTAGGCAGAGGCAGGGCCAGTGGTAGGATATTTGGCACCCCCTGCAAACTAGAATGTTTTTCTGTGAGAATTACTGTGCTGGGCCAATGTGTAGGGTAAAATGTTCCACCTCACCAATAGAGGTGGTGGAACTCAGTTCCACCCCGTTCCCCCTCACTTTAACCCCTGCCCGTGATATATAAAATCAAAGCTGGGACATTCGGCACAGGCGGGCAGGTGTACGGGCATCGGGCGGGCAGGCCGGTGGGCGGGGAGCAGCAGCCGCCGGTGTCAGTGTAAGGCAGCGGCGGCACTCACCCACCAGTATAGGAGCTGGGGGAGACCGCGGTGGAGGTCAGAGCAGGACCTGTTGGTGAGGGCTGAACGGAATCGGTACATCTATCAGAATGAACTTAGGTCTACAGTCATTAGGTCGACCCCACTAGGTCGACTGGCAGGAAGGTCGACCTGACTTAAGGTCGACATGGGCCAAGGTCGACATGATTAAAGGTCGAATTTGCATAAAGGTCGACATGAGGAAGGTCGACTGGTCGTAAGGTTGACATGGGTTTTCACTGTTTTTTTATCCGAATGTCGACACAGTCGACATGGACACAGTTGGCAATGAGAATCGGACCCTCGCATCGCTCGCTTCGCTCGCAATGCTTCGGGCATGGTGGCTCGCTTCGCTCGCCACAGCTTTAATGACCTCCTCCACGCCCTAGTGGATGGTAGGGCATGAAATACCGCCTGTCGGCACATGTCGGCTCAAAAAACAGTGAAAAAACCCATGTCGACCTTATGACCAGTCGACCTTCCTCATGTCGACCTTTATGCAAATTCGACCTTAAGTCATGTCGACCTTGGCCCATGTCGACCTTAAGTCAGGTCGACCTTCCTGCCAGTCGACCTAATGACTGTAGACCTAAGTTCATTCTAATAGATGACCGCTTCCCTTCTCGTACATAAAAGCCAGCTACTACGTTGTCCTTGTTCTATAGTATACAACATTTCCTACTTCGTCCAAGTAGGTTTTCAACATTCCCTGGTGGTCTAGTGGTTAGGATTCGGCGCTCTCACCGCCGCGGCCCGGGTTCGATTCCCGGTCAGGGAATTAATTTTTTTTTGTTTTTTTATGTGTGTATATAAATGTATATGTTAGTGTCATGTAAGCCATAATTACAATTATAAATATTGGAAATTCTGTTTTCACTGTTGAAAGACAATAGACTTAATGAGAAGAATTAAAGTGCAGCAGCAACAAGAGATAAAAGTTACTTCTGACACATTTATGCCATTTATTTAGGATATTTTATATAAGGACATCCCATCTAGTGAGTTCCCAAACATTCTATATGCCATATATTGTCCTACAGGAGAACACTGCTAAGCATTGCTGGGGCATTCTGCCATTGCTCTATAACTATGTATTACAGTTACGGGGCTGTTCAGCAATAGGGGTATCTCTATTCACCAGGAAAAAAACATGACACAATACCATGAGAATTTCCTATAGTCTGACACCAAGCCTCAGTGTATGGCAGTTTCTGTAGTGTAGTGGTTATCACGTTCGCCTCACACGCGAAAGGTCCCCGGTTCGAAACCGGGCAGAAACACTTTTTATTTTTTTTTGCAAACTATTTTTTCTCAATTTTTTTTTAAATTCTAAACCAGCTAAGCATTTCCATTGCTAAACATTCATAATAAAAAAAAAAACAAATTTAGTTTAATTATAACGTATTATCACTAAATAAGAGTAAGTTTTGTTTTACACGCAGTTTGGCAATAGATATGAAGCTTGAAATTGATAAAGGGGCACTGGCTTCATTATTATGTATCTGCTTTGTGTGATTCCATTGTGCATACTAATCTGCAGTCATTGTCACATTCTATTGATCTAAGAAATTGGGTTGGGGGTTCTGGATGTCATTCTGAGGATGTAGTTGCAGATTTTAGTGCTTTTGATCATTGTGTAATGAATTATAATACATTCCACTGAAGCACATGCTTGCTGATGCAACAACAGTGTCTGGCTTGCACAGTCTGGTGTGAGTCTGGTGTCGACTTACAAATGACATCACTGTAAGCACACAGCAGTATTGCTGCTCAGAGATATTTTCTCCTGCAGAGAGCCTACATTCAGGAAGCAGAGTGGCGCAGCGGAAGCGTGCTGGGCCCATAACCCAGAGGTCGATGGATCGAAACCATCCTCTGCTAGTTTTTTTTTTTTCTCCCCTGCATTTATAATTACTTTTAATTATATCTATAATTATATAATGTATAAATTTTGGATTGTCTTCAAAAGTGTAAAATAAGTAGTTACTGCATTATTGAGGAACATCATATACTATCTCAAAATAGACATTTTTGGCAAACGTACTCTATTATTGTATGTGCTTATGTATAGTATTACTTATTGTAAGATTGGTTTTACACACACTGCTGCAGTAAAATTCATAGAATTACTATTATAAAAAATATAGCATGGGACTGATTGGGGACACAGCATGGTAAATTATTTGTGCTTTATCGTTCATGTTTAATCATGTACATTCTATTTAAGAAAATGTTAAGCATTCAGAGAAATAATTTTTAATTCTGTTTGAAGCATGACTGCAGATAGCACGTTATACAAGTACCGGTGGATCATGACATTTATACGGAGTTCAAAATGCTCAGCGTTATACGTGTCTAGCCATGTATGCGTGGTGCGACATCTTGTGGTCATATTGAGAATTACAGCTTTATATTAATCAATTGCACAAATGCTTACAGTAAATGCTTACAGTGCCATAAAACGCAGATTTCAAATGGTTGATAAATACCAAGAGTGGCTACAATTAAATAGGTTTTATTAATTAAACTGACAATGAGCCTGACATTATGTTTGTTATTACTTCCTTGCCAATATTACCAATCTGGGAGAAATGCTCAATGAATGCTGTGTTCTGGTCACAAAGCTGCTCAGTCTACTACAATGATGTTGTCTTAATATGTTATAGGTCTTCAAAACAGCCCTGTTAGTTCCATTTAGTTTTAAATTATTTGACTGTATTAATCTCCACTATAACAGCCTTGGGGTTTTATAATGTTACCTTGAAGTTCTTTCTCCAATTTTTTAAGTGTTTCTATCGTCCTATTACTATATTTATATTGTTATAATTATTCATAAATTATTTATTATCTCTATTAATACATTTAATCGTCTTTACTCCTTTTATCCATTTAAGCCACCCACAATCATGCCCTCAAAGACTTTCGTTACCAGCCTTGATTTGCAACCAATAAAATGAAGATTCGGGGGAAGCAGCAGGA
The DNA here is from genome assembly GCF_055691185.1 of Crinia signifera. NCBI lineage: Eukaryota > Metazoa > Chordata > Amphibia > Anura > Myobatrachidae > Crinia > Crinia signifera. The sequence goes on along the minus strand of NC_139220.1, from coordinate 292,712,322 downwards.
ACTGTCTGGACTCTGAAACACACAGCAAATGGTGCAGGGAGATATACATCGCCATTCTACCTTTTGCTGTTGACTGGTGTTAGATGGACTGGCGACCTAAACGCTGTCTGTCAGCAATCCGGATAAGTTCACAAATCTAGACTAAAACCAGTTTGGCTTAATCAGAATCTCAGCACTTTCTTGGAATGCAGGGAAATCTGGAACACAACAATACGGCATTTCCACCTGTGTGTCTCTGTATTACATAGATGCAGGGCCGGTGCAAGGCACCGGAGCGCCCCAGGCGAGTCGGGGTGGGGGCGCCCCGGTGCCGGGGGGGGGGGGGGTACCTGTCCTGCGGCGCTGTGTATTTCAATCTGGCGGCGGAGGCAGCGGGGGTCCCTGCAGTCCATTAGAAATCACGAGCGCTATCCGCCGGGCTATGCGGAAGCGCTTCTAGTGTGAAAACACTGGCAGCACGCTGATTGGCTGAGATCAGCGTGCGCTGTGCTGCCAGAGTTTTCACACTAGAAGCGCTTCCGCATAGCCCGGCGGATAGCGCTCGTGATTTCTAATGGACTGCAGGGACCCCCGCTGCCTCCGCCGCCAGATTTATATACACAGCGCCGTAGGACAGGTACCCGGGCGGCACAAAATGCCGCCCTCCAGTGGCCGGCGCCCTAGGCAAATGCCTAGATTTGCCTAGTGGTGGCGCCGGCCCTGCATAGATGAACAAATAAATACTCCCCTTGACTGCATCTCAAAGAAATGACTTGTCCAGAGACACATTTGCCTCTGATAGGGTCATTAACATAACATTTCCTCTGTAAGAATGTCCCAGGGCAATTTATTTCCACAAGTCACTGCATTTTAAAACCAAAATCACTTTTCCATACAGTACTTCATGAGTGTATTGTTCTTGTGTTTGCAGAATTCTCCAACTGCGCACAGCACACTAAATATAACATACATTTAGGGGCCCATTTATCATTCAATATTTGCGGCTAAATCCCTGAAAACACCAGTTTTGGGGGTTAGTCGCAAACATTAAGTATCACTTGGATGTATGTAGGAGAGACCGCAACAGGAATCTCCGATCCCTGCTGCGGTCCCTCCACCTGCACCACCGCCGACCGCATCCCCCATAGGTTGCATGCACTACCTGTCCTGCTAAGATTGCAGCATTTGGCCTATTAGCATAGGCTAATACGCTGCTCTGCATGGATCGCTCAGCACACATTGTGGGTGTGCAGCGACGCGTGCTCAGCACCGGCTCCCTTGTCGCCCTATGTGTATGGGGCTTTATAGTCGCCTATTATCCAAATGTTGATTCAGGTGAGTCATCCCTCTTTACTTGTTCTGACACATTTTTTTCTGTGAACAAGATTCCTTATATCCACAATTTGGGTTTATAAGGAATCATTATTTTCAGTTCCACAAAAAAAGTGTCCTAAGCACCAGTTCTAGCTGCTACAAGTGTAGTATACTTTTTTTGCACAGTCAGTAAACATGTACCAGAAGTGTCATTGAACTTTGTGCTCTGCAATCCATAAAATGAAAACACCAAGTTATTGCAGGGAGGGTAACTGATATGCACTGCACATGGTACTGTATGTACAGCTCCTGGTATGTACTGCTCCTGATATGCACTGCTCCTGGTTTGCACTGCTCCTGGTATGCACTGCTCCCGATATGCAGTGCTCATGGTATGCACTGCTCATGTTATGCACTGCTCCTGGTATGCACTGATTCTGATACGCAGTGCTCCTGGTATGCACTGCTCCCAATATGCAGTGCTCGTGGTACGCACTGCTCCTGATATGCACTGCTCATGGTATGCACTGAGTCTGATACGCAGTACATCTGGTATGCACTGCTCCTGATATGCACTGCTTATGTTATGCACTGCTCCTGGTGTGCACTGATTCTGATACGCAGTGCTCCTGGTATGCACTGCTCATTGTACACACTAATTCTGATATGCAGTGCTCCTGGTATGCACTGCTCCTGATATGCACTGCTCCGGATATGCACTGCTTATGTTATGCTCTGCTCCTGGTGTGCACTGATTCTGATATGCAGTGCTCCTGGTATGCATTGATTCTGATACGCAGTGCTCCTGGTACGCACTGCTCCCAATATGCAGTGCTCATGGTACGCACTGCTCCTGATATGCACTGCTCATGGTATGCACTGCTTCTGATACGCAGTGCTCATGGTACGCACTGCTCCTAATATGCACTGCTCCTGGTGTGCACTGATTCTGATACGCAGTGCTCCTGGTATGTACTGCTCATGATATGCACTGCTCATGTTATGCACTGATTCTGATATGCACTGCTCCTGGTATGTACTGCTCCTGGTACACACTGTTCCTTGTATTCACTGCTCCTGGTACACACTGCTCCTGATATGCAGTGCTCAGGATACGCCCTTGCTCCTGATATACACTGCTCCTGATGATATGCACTGCTCCTGGTATGCGCTGCTCCTGCTCATGGTACGCACTGCTCCTGATATGCACTGCTCCTGATATGCACTGCTCATCGCATGCACTGCTCCTGATATGCAGTGCTCCTGGTGCGCACTGCTCCTGGTATGCACTGCTCCAGATATGCAGTGCTCATGGTACACACTGCTTCTAATATGCACTGCTCCTGATATGCACGGCTCCTCATATGCACTGCTCCTGATATTCACTGCTCCTCGTATGCACTGTTCCTGGTATAAAGAGGTGCTACCCTCTTTCAAACAAGGGTACCCCCATATCTAAATGCCAGGGCTGGGTAGAAGGAAGGACTTTAAGTCCCAATATCTTGGGCAATAGTTTTTATACTTTTAACTGATGTTGGCACAATTACAGCTGCAAGGCGCCACCTTGATTCCTGGGAATTTCTACCAGTTTTATGGTATAGCAGAGGATGAGCCCCACTTATCGTTCACAGCAAACAGGGTAAATGTCATTGTGACATAGGGTCCCTAATAGAGTCTGTCCCAATGGGTCAGCAAATATAAAAGTAATCAATAATTCACTCACTTTACTTCTGAGCTACTACACTGTTTTTGGATCCTTCCCCAGAAAACTAGTGAAATGTATCCCATAAACTCTAAAGGCAAACAGGGCAATTTTTTTTTCATATAAGTATTTACCTTAACATCATGCATTAGATTTGTGCCACTCACTCCCTGCCCTCACCAGTCCCATGGCCACCTCCTTCAAGGTGTCCAGAAACCTCAAATGCGCATGCGCCATCACCAGGGGCTTTGCCTTTAGGGTCTACCATGCCGCGTGACATCATGGCAGGGACCACAATGCATCACTGGGAACGGGTACAGAAGAGGTGAATTAAGCCGGGATTGCAGAATTCTCTACCCATCGGACGCCCGATCGACTAGCCGAGCAGGTGGACTCAGGAGCATCCAAAAAAAATTAACATTCGGTACACTTTTATTTAGCCGGCTAATATGGTACAGTTGGCAGTTCAGAAGACTCTGGGATTGTGCCAAAGTTTACTGTGCATGACAATATACAAAATAAGATAACTTTTTGATTTTAAGGTGATTTTGTGAATATATTTCTTGCATTATATGTTATTTGAGCATTCACCTGATGGCCCAGCTTAACTTTCCCATTCTTACTAGTTTATTACTCTTCATCTTATCACTTTTCAAGCTTAGTACATCTGGCCCTTTGGGGACATTGCCAGCTCTCTAATAGCTGTGTTGGCCACGCCCCCTATCCCTTTATCTCTGTGAATAGATGCTGTGCAGTGGCATAACTACTGATGGTGCAGGGGTTGCAATTGCTATGGGGCCCGGTGACTGGGGCCGGGGGGGGGGGGGGGGGGGGGGGGTTCCAGCAGGCCATCTCCTGCACCATTTTTATTTATTTAAAAAAAAATTTTAGTTATTGGGACAGACTGGAGCCCAAGTGAATACTCATGCGTACTTCAGTGCTTGCAGTTTCTGCCAGGGATCGAGAGCAGAAGACCCAGTGCCAAAGATGGGAGCCTTGTGATGCCGGGGGGAGGGAGGTCTGTGCTGCCAGTGCCTGGCACTCTCTCTCACTTCTCTTTCTGGCACTCTCTTTCACTCCATGTCTCTTCCCTTTATCTTCCTGGCACCCTCTCTCACTCCCTCTCTCTCCCTGGGAACCTCTCTCAGTCAATGCGCGGTATTCAATGCCCTCGGCGAGTGGTGGCGAGGAGGGGTTTGTATGGCGAGGATAGCTTTTTTTTAGTAGGGAAAAACCATCCTCGCCATCCAGCCCCCTCTCCGACCACTTGCCGTATTCTATGTTCTGGGGAAATCCTCGCTGTCTTAAACTCATTCTTCCTCTCACTCCTGCTCGCACCACTCCCTCTCTCCTCCCCCTCTCTCTCACACCCTCTTTCTCTTATTCCCGCTTTTCCCATGAAGCCACCTCTCTTTCCCTGACCCTCCCTCTCTCTCTTTTTCTCGAACACTTTCTTTGGGGTCAATTCAATTTAGCGCACAGTAAAAAGCGCCATGAGAGAGCTGTCTGGGACTATTAAGTCAATGGGATGCTATATCCTAACTAGTGGATTTTTGCTAGCACCCCAAGAGAGTTATGAGCAGAAAACCAACAAAATGACCTCAGCAATGCTGTTTTGTGCCCTAATGTGGTGTAAACAGCATTGCGACAGGGCACATTAGTCGGAGAATGCCAGTAATTGTGACTAAACACCTGTGAGTACTGGAATTTTTTTTAATAACAGAATGCTGATTTGAATAGCCATGGGAGCTCACCCCATTGCTATTCATAGTGTGCTGAATTAAATTGACCCCTTTGTCTCTCATTCCTTATTCTGTCCCCTCAAGAGGCATTGTGGGAGGGTACTTTCAAAACTTTGCTATAGGGCCCACAAAGTACTAGCATCTCTCGGTGGAACATAGCATACAAAATATCCTAAATACAGATCTATACATATTGCATACCTCCCAACTGTCACGATTACAGCGGGACAGTCCCGATTTTCGGGTCCTGTCCCGCTGTCCCACCCGCGGCAGGCATTGTCCTGCTGCGGGGGGTGGCAGTTGGGAGACCCCCCAATCTAATAGAATAGACGCTGTGCGCATGCGCACAGCATCTATTCTTGTATGAAAATGAGGTCACGGCTAATTAGCATAAGGCGCGCCCTCATTTCGCCGCAAGAGTGTCCCTATTTCCCCAACACAGAAGTTGGGAGGTATGATATTGTGGAATAATATCTTATGCACTGCTTAAAAGTTTAGATCCTGCTATTAATACAATGTTCAAAATAAAATAATTTTGTGAGAAACGTGCAGTTGGTTATGTAGAAAAATGGTTATAGATCAATATTTGGTTCCTATAGCCAGTGATAAAAAAGTACCAAGGCTAAATCTTCTAAATATTCTAAGTTTAGTTTTTTTTTATTTAAAAACTTTCAAAATGTCATCCATGATAATATACTGTAGTAAAGGAGAAAAATAACTCTATAATCATAATAATAAGTAATCGAACCACATGAATAAAAGCAATTTCCCATGTGCAGGCCATGGAAGCAGAGTGGCGCAGCGGAAGCGTGCTGGGCCCATAACCCAGAGGTCGATGGATCGAAACCATCCTCTGCTAGTTTTTTTATTTTTATTTAGATGCAAAATTTATTTGTTTACTAAAATGTACTTCTACATTTTTACCATACTCCATTGTGCTTTCAAATTGGGAACAAAACAGTAATAAAACTAGATGGTTAATAACTCATTTTGGAAAAACTTATTGCTTGTAAATTCATACCCTGACTTTTAGTTATTCACTCACAACCTCTGTTCCCACTTCTGCTCTGAACACGTGCTCCCTCTTACAAGACAGCCCAATCGCTGTTATCAGTTTCTGTAGTGTAGTGGTTATCACGTTCGCCTAACACGCGAAAGGTCCCCGGTTCGAGACCGGGCAGAAACAGTTTTTTTGTTTTACAAATAAACATTTGTTAAATATTTATTATTAGGTGATTCATCGCGCCCTACGGGCGCTCTTCTCTCGTCGTGAGGGGCTGCGCCCCCTTCATTTGTGAACGTTTGTATTGTGAGACATATGGTTAGAATTGTATGAAAGATGCCCTGTATTACAACTTGAGTTATAGGTGAAATGTGTTAAATAGAGAGCATATGATTTGGAAGGGGTGTGTATTGTTTTGTTTAATTAAAAAGTGGTTACAGAGTAAGATGTACATTGATAGTGTGGAGGGTACAGTGACATTTGTGGGTGTGGGGGTGTGTGTGCGTGTTGTTTAGGTGTGTGTATGCAATAGTATTGTAGGGTAATTTTGAGTCAGCGGCTCCCCACTGGCGGAGGTCACGACACAGGAAAAATGCTGGGTAGTGAAAGGGGTGTGTGGGCATAAGGGGGACTAAAGAGGAGGGTGGGGGACACTGTGCAGCTTCTGCCAGTGGGTGAGGGTCCAGCGTGGTAGCACAGGAGTACAGGACGTGGCCCTTAGTCAGTGTCTCCTCCTACTGGGTGGGAGTTAGGGTGCATGAGAGCAGGAGGCTAGGTGGTAAAGCATGATAGGGGAATGTGGGCAACACAGGGTGAGCGGGTCCCCACTTGCGTAAGTTACGGGGCAGGAGAACAGGAGGCAGGGCAGTGATAGAGGTGTGTGGGCATGAGGGGTAGTAAAGGTTTTTGGCTGTTGCAGAGTAGGGATGGGCATTGGTGCAGATGCCATCGATGGTTGGTATTGATGCCAATTTTGCACCATACCATCGATAGTAGTAATATATTACTTAGATAACCATCAATTGTTGTAGCTATCAATGGTCATCCGTTATATCTGACTGAACAGGCCGTGGGTCAATCAGAACTCGGTGGCGGGACTTCCGTGTCCCGCCACCGAAATTTGAAACTTGATCGGTTCTCCTTTGCCATTGATGAAAGGAAACCATCTGGTCCTCCCACATCGATGGCAAAAGTATTCAACATTGGCCATAAGCCATCGATGATTTTAAATCATTGATGTTCGATGGGCATCCCTAGAACTGGAGGAGTGTGGGGGACAGTATGCAGCTCCCGGCAGTGGGTGAGCGTCTCCTCCCACTGGGAGGGAGTGATGGTGCATGAGAGCAGGAGGCTGTATAATAGTGGTATGTGGGCAAGACATTGATAAAAGTTGTGGCGCTGGTGCAGAGGACCGTGGGGACACTTTTGGTTTCTGCCAGTGGAGGAACCTGCAGCGCAGCAGCCAGGGCTGGATTTCCCACCTAGGGGTGGCACCTGCTTGTGGCGGTACAGGATCCCCCATTCTCACAGGGGTATGTGAAATGCAGGAGCAGGGTCGCGGGGGTCTGCTGGGAGGGAATTGCCGGAAAGGGTTCAGGGGGGTCTGCAAATTGCAGGAGGGGGGTTGCGGGGATCTGCGATTAGCGGGA